>NC_135510.1:16033610-16333610 GCF_051989575.1 Stigmatopora nigra | reverse complement strand
GTGATAGAGAGAAGGAATGAAATAAAATGAAGGCACTTGTCCGTCCAAGGAAGATGCAAAAAATGAAAGATGGAGAGACGGCATGTGTGTGTGTGTTTGTGCGGAAAAGAAATGCGGGAGGTACCAAGCGTGAGAAAAGGTTTGTGTGAGAGTCCCGCCGGGAAAGTGATTTATGAGACGATAAGACTAGCTTGGGTGTGCACATGTTGACTATTAGATTGGGCTTTATCCATATTCTATCTCTGTGTAATTGTCAATGTGCGTTATGCGTGCCAAAGCTGTTACAGCGAATTTCTCTTGGGCAAGGGGTGTCAAAGTTGTGGTCTGTGGGTAAGATTTGGATCCGGTGTGTTATTTGGTGTGGCCTGTGAAAGGAAATGAGGTAGATTTTTGCTAAGGTATTGGAGGGTATGTACTGTTCTTTTAGTTTTTTCAATAAATACTGTATTTTCTTGCGTGTTTGTCGCAAAAAAATATATGACTGAAGTGAGGGTAGGGCTTATATGCGCACAAATTAGCCTTGACGTATACGAAATGTCAAGATGATGCGGCCACCATGGTAATTTAGTTCAAAATAGAGAAAAGATAAATAGATAAAACGCTAAATAAAATGTATTATGATGTCTATTTTGTTAATGATATTGACAAATATCATATTTTCTTGCGTAGTTGTCGGGAAAAAAATGCTGAAGTGAGGGTTAGGCTTATCTGCGCACAAATTAGACTTGTCATACACGAAATGGAAACAGATGTGGCCGCCATGGTAATTTATTTCAAAATAGAGAAAAAATAAATGGATAAAATGCTAAAGAAAATTAATTTTGATGTCTATGAATGAATGATGGCTTATACGCGAGAAATTGTAAAATTTAAGGAATTTCAAGGCAGATTTAAGGGTACGGCTTATGTGTGAGAAAATACGGTAGTTGTATAAAGTTCTTTTTGTCTCCTTGAAGAGTTCAAGCTCGGTTTTGGTCTTCCTGTGTGGTTTTTCTTGGGGTTATCGGGGTATCCAACTACATCCCCAAAAGTACACACGGTAGGCAGGATAAAGGCTCCAAAATAGTCCATGTGTTGCGACGTTCTATTGGTTGACGGCAATTTAGGGTGTAACCCACCCACTGTATGTCTTTGGGATAGGCTCCAGCACCCCTGTGACGTTAAAGCCGCATGGAAAATAAATGAAAGATAAATAAAAGTAATTTTTACTTATTGGTTGACAGCAATTTAAAGTAAATTTTACCTATTGGTTGATGGCAGTTTAAGGTGTAACCCAACCACTATGTCTTTGGGATAGGCTCCAGCACCCCTGTGACGTTAAAGCAGCATGGAAAATAAATGAAAGATAAATAAAAGTATTTTTTACTGAATTTTCCTTTTGTTTTTGAGATTAAATAAATAGGGAAAAGAATATTTAGCCATTGCTTTTTTCGTCAATGTCAAATGACAATGATCATATATTATTATAAGTATTGTTTATATACATATGTGCCTTGTTGTGTTTGTGCATATGGCCGCCATACATATTTGTTTGCCCACATGCAGGGTTTATGTATGTTAGTGTGCGTACCAATACTCATGATGAGTCTCATGAGGAGAAGGTTTGAATAATTTAACAATTGAATCCATTCGTTTATGTAACTTGGCTTTGGATTCATGCTGTTGATGCTTTCTAATTATTCTTTGTCATGTTGTGACAAACCCTGTTAAAAGAATTAATCCAAACAGATTCGCAGTCTGTATTCTTCAACTAATCTCAATGTTCTACCTGCTTGATCCTCTCCATTATGTGGAAACTATAAGCGCTTCAGGTTTTGACGAGGGATGGAAAATTTTGGGTGATTTGGAGATTTTTGGAACGCAGCTTAGCCAGTTGTACAGTGAATATAGTTTTGATGAAGGATTTTTTTTGGGATAAACGCTCTATGATTTCCAATAGGAATGATCTGAGCAGTGTAGTAGTACCTCGAGATATGACGTTAATGAGTTCAGGGACTGAGCTCGTATGTCGATTTTCTTGTAACTCAAATGAATGTTTCCCATAGAAATGAACTAAAAACTAATTAATTTGGTCCAAACTTGTGAAAAAAACGCTTAAGAACACGATATTGGATTGGAAAAGCATTTATTTGTTATAATTTGCCATCTATAAACAAAGTAACAAATAACTAAAGGTTTAATACTACTAAAATTTGTTTAATGGTACTAAAATTAGTTTAATAGTACAACAATTTGTTTAATAGTACTACAATTTGTTTAATAGTACTACATTTGTTTAATAGTACTACAATTTGTTTAGTTGTACTAAAATTAGTTCGATTTTGTGGTGAGGAGAGAGAGGGCGGAGACTTTTTGCATGGCAACGCACTCGTAACATAACATAAACAAATTTAAATGAACTTGGATTACAATGCAGACACACTCAAAAATAAGTTTAATCTAACCTTACACTAAACTTAATTCTAATTTATTTTAAATTTTGATACCTTTCTTCTCCCGAATTGGCTCTTTTGGCCCCGCCTCCACCCTGACTTTCAGATGCAACCAATCGAGGGTTGTTTACTTTTGGATTCCCTTCAAAATACTCAGAAAATGATGCACACAAATGCCCTCACAATAGTATAACACACAACCACTTGCCACTGAGAAGTAGTACATACTCCTCTCGTATTACCGAACAAGCTCCACCATTCCCAATAACTAACAAGAAAAAAAAACACTGCAAAAATACAAAGCTCCGCCCAGTGCTCGTAGAGACATTACACAAGGTAGTTGCAACCAAAAAGACAGTCGCCATGTTGTTCTTATGAGCAGCCTCTCACGTCCGCTGTATGCTCATATATCAAAATTTGTGTTGTATCTCAAGACAAATACTTGCCCGAAATATTACACATCTCCTATTGCTCGTGTAAAATGCTCGAGGTACCACTGTATAGCTTATGTATATATACACGTGCATCTATATATACAGCTATGGAAGAACCCCCATTGACAAAGTCACAGTTAGCAGCAGAAAAACTTCTTGTTGCCATGTGGGGAGCCGCTAGAGCGCAGCAAGAAAGGACGAGTGCTCTTTTCATCCCGCTGATGGAGCTGAGCATGATCTGCACTTTGATCACAATGAATTATTCCTATCCTAGGCTATAAATATGGTCTGTTTCTACCAGCCTTGTTCCCTTCTTCTGCCACCGAATCTGTGCTTGGCGCGCCACCACCACCATTGCGTTGCGGCTCTGATTTCATCCTCTTAACGAGAAGTTTGCTTTCCCAAACAAAACTTTCGCCTTGAATGATTCTCGCTAAGAAAATTCAAGATGACTGTAGTACTTTAATAGTATAGTTTAGGATGCTTTAGAGAAAGGGTCGGGAAGCTTTTTGACAGAGAGAGACATAAACAATTCATATTTTCAATTGTTATTCATTGAGAGCCATACTTAGAATTTATTAGAAGTAAAAATACATGAAAATGAGTGCATTTTTAGTCATTTAAATGCTTTTAAAGTACAAAAAGCCCAGAATTATGTTGACAAAATTGTTACCCTGATGCTAATCAATGGGATGCATGCATTTAATTTAAATAAAAAAACTGGTTTAATTAAAAACTGGAAGATTAAAGCAACTCTAACTTTTAGCTCACAGATTAACATAGAGCCATAAACACCCATCAGAACAACCACATGTGGCTCCTGAGCCGCAGGTTCCCTACCCCTGCTTTAGAGACATTGAGTATCAGTTAGTTTCTTTGTGGAATTTGTGTGTTTTCCCTGTGCTGGGATGGGTTTTCTCTGGGTATTCTGATACTCTGTAGGTTATCCAGCCTGACAAAAAATATTCAAGCTGCCATTTTTAAAGTAAAATTTCAAACTATGCACCCCAACTCGCAATTAATAAGTAACACCAGCAGCACTTCTGTTCATTTATTTTCCATATGGCTTTTTGCAGGGGTGGCGAACATGTGGCTCTCGAGCCGTATGCGGCTCCCAGCCAAAATAGATGCGGCTGTTTTGCTACTCATAATATTTTAGGTTAGGTTCGTTAGGTTATATACTTTATTTTGTGCCGTATTCGGGAAATTTCTTGTTTGCAGTAGCAAGATAGACATAAGACACACAAGACATTGTAGACCTAGCTAAAAATACTGGAGCCACATACAGAAAGTCCATGTCCACAAAAAAAAGCCAGGCTAATAGAACAAAGTTGTAAAAACATTCAAGTAAAACGCTAGTTTGTATAAATTGTTCTTTTCATGGTTTCATTTTTCTCTTATTTTTTTTAATCTTTCTTAAAATGCACTCATTAAATATAATACTTTATATTTAAAAAATAATTGGGGAGATTGGATATTTTTTTTGGCTGATTCTGTCATTCTGTGGCTCTTTAACTCCCACATTTTAATTATTTTTTCTCTTTGTGTCTAACTTGTTCACCATCCCTGCCTAATAGAATATCAATAATAATAATAATAATAATAGAAACCAACTATAAAAATATACTAAACTAACCACACACTCAAAAATCCAACACGACCAGAAACAAAAAACAAAACAAACGAACCAACCTTACGATTCCCGTTAAAAAAAAACCCAACAATCCACAACCCAAACATCGTGATATAATTAAAATTTATTTCCCATGTCTTTACCTTGAGGGCGGCCATATTTTTTGCCTGAAAACAAGCCAAGTAGGCTGTCTTATTATACAGGACATTGACAGCAAAGAAAATAAACATTTTACAATCCGATCAACAGGACATGTTAGTTTTCAGGTTGGAATTGTTTCGTCTTGGCTCGCAATTTGTCAAATCTAACAAAGTCTTGGTTCATCTATTCTGGTGTAGCTCTCACCGGTCCGAAAATCCGGCGCTGTCATCTTATCACCTCTAATGGGAACAAAAGGTCACAGCTTAATTATTCATTCAGGATGTCAAACAAAGCCTGCCGCCTGTTATTTAGGGTGCGGGAGACCCGTTGAATTATTCACAGGGAGGATTCTCTTCCCGCATGTGGTTTCGGAAAGTCTCACCTGGAGACCTCTTGTTACTCGGCTGACCTTGACGTGACCAATATGGCTTGACTTTCAAGTCTTTTTAAATGACAACATGTGACATATCAATTGGTTAAATTCACTTGGTTTCAATTAACCTTAAATGTCTGATGAGGGAAAGAACAACTAGCCAATCAAGCTAGGGGAGAACATGCAGACTCCATGTGGGAATGTGGGATTCAACCCCGGATCCTGGAACACGCTAACCACCACCACTTACGCTGAAATTTCCGGAGAAAACCCGTCGAAGGACAGGGAGGACTTTGCAAACTCCACAAATTTAGCACAAAACTATCACCAGTTATGATATTTATTGTGCTCAGATGAATTTTCTTGATTTTAGCTGTTTCTGGACTTAACAATAATTTATTAAACAGCCAATAAGCAATTAAAATTGAATTTAATACTTCTATTGACATTTATACAAGTATAATGGGATTTAATGCTTTCACTACAAAGTGTACAAATAACAACGACAAAAAATAGACAGATAAATAATCAATAAATAAGTCGCATATAATTGTAATAGTAATAAGGGATCACGATATAGATAAATAAGGATGTGCAAAAATAACAACAATAAACAGATAAATAAGCAATAAATAAGTATAATATATATAATTGTAATAGTTATAAGGAGTCATGACATAAATTAATAGGGATGTGCAAAAATAACAACAAACATATAAATAATCAATAAATAAGTAATACAGAAATAAGTAGTCAACATAATAAATAGGTAGTACAGTAATCCCTCAAATATCACGGCTTCAACTTTTGCGGCTTTTCTACATCGGATTTTTTTTCTGGCTTTTAGAAAAATATATTTTTTGAACGTATTTTTTTTAAAGTTCATAAAAATATGAAAATCCACGCTGAAACTTGCCAGTAATAAGTAAATAAGTAGTCAACATAATACATATGTAGTACAGTAATCCTTCCAATATTGCGAATTCAACTTTTACAGCTTTTCTACATTGTGGATTTGTCTTTTCTGGCTTTTAGAAAACATTTTCTTTAACTTTTTTATTTAAAGTTCATTAAAATATGAAAATAGACCCAAAACTTGCAAGCTGAAGCCACTCCCCCTATCTTCCGCTTAATACTACTAGTACTCAGCACTGTAGAAAAAAAAGTAGTTAAAATACACCCTTATTTTAGCTACCTTTTTGTAGTTTTAGTAATACTACTACCGTATTTTCACGACTATAAGGCGCACCCTCAATGAATGACATTTTTTCCATATATAAGGCGCACTGTATTATAAGGTGCACTATGTTATAAGGTGCACTGTCTATTTTGGAGAGAATTTAAGACTTTTAAGTGCGCCTTATAGTCGTGAAAATACGGTAAATGTTTTTCAATTGTCTTGTCCATGTTTAGTCTACCTAAACCACAATATTGAAAGGATTACTGTAATCCACATTGAATTAGTGTTCACATTAACAAGGTACAAAGTGACTAAAATGGATAGCAATAAGTCTTAATTAAATCCACCTTGGTGTAAAACTCGAGTTGGTGCTGGCTCTTATGAAGAAACTATCCATGAATCTGTTTGTCTTGTCTGTTATGGTCCTACCAGGATGTAGTTGCATCCATTTTTTACTACAATACACCCTTTAACCACAATGTCAGTTCCCATCATGCCTCAACACATCCGACAGGTGCCAGAATTTCCTCTATAAAACAAATCAGATTAGTACTTTTCATGTTTTGCTACACTATCCTCCAACAATAGTGTCTAACCGGCTTTTAAGAAGATGCGAGTCGAGTTTATTAGCGACAAGGAAGCCCAAATCAGACATTAATGCTATTAAAGCGCGAAAAGCTGTAATTCGTGAGTCACTTTTCCGCCCCGCCAGGATTAGAGGGAGGGACAACGTTGTCTTGTTGAGGAAGATGAGGAAAAGATGGAGGGTGACGGAGCGCCGACAAAGTGTGCGACACCTTACCGAGTGACAGCGAGAAAGAGAAATTCACTCTATCATGCTCGGATAATAAATACAAGCATACATACACTTTAGATACGGTACAAAATGTCTCATGCGAGGGATGCCAGGAAGCCCAGAAGCCAGTTTGTCATGACTGTGACGCCGTCACCCCCCCAACAACAACAGTCGGATTTATTAGTCTGCACTCAGTCAGGAAATCATGCGGAAAAGTTCCCTGCTTTTACAAATCATAGTAAATATTTTCGGACTGTAAATTTGAATATGAACTTGGGTAATTGTGTTTGGAGTTTTTGGTATGGTTAAAAAAATTGGGTGAAATTATTATGGGTGTTTTAATATAATATTAAAGATGATTTGTGGGGTAAATATGGTGGAATAAGGGATAAAATGTGTGGGTATAAGGCTGGGAAATGTGAGAATGGTGTGTTAAACTCATTTTTTGTAGGTTTTAATTCATTTGGTAGAATTAAATAAAGGATAATATTCTTTGTAATTAGTATCATTTTAAAGAAATTTGAGTTTAGCAAAAAACAAAGTAAAGCAAATGATTTGTAAGAAAAAAAAACAATAATAATGAAGGAATAGTGACGGTGGAATAGTGGTTGGCGTGTCGGCTTGACGGCTGGGGTCCTGGGTTCGAATCCAGGTTGGTCCACCTACGAAGTTTGTATGTTCTCCCCAAGTATGTGTGGGTTTTCTCTTGGTACTCCGGTGTCCGTTGGCCTAGTGGTTGGCATGTCGTCCTCAAAGCTCTGGGGTCTTGGGTTCGAATCCAAGTTGGTTCCCCTACGAAGTTTGCATGTTCTCCCCTAGTCTGTGTGGGTTTTCTCTTGGTAGACCGGATCTGGTGGCATAGTGAGTGGTTGGCGTGTCGGCTTCACAGCTCTTGGGTTCTGGGGTCGAATCCAGGTTGGTTCCTCTACGAAGTTTGCATGTTCTCCCCAAGCCTGTGTGGGTTTTCTCTCGGTACTCCAATTTCCTCCTACAACCTGATTGGACACTCTAAATTGCCCTTAACTAGTGAATAGTTGTTTGTCTCCAACTGGTCACTAATTTGTGCCAGGAGTCAGCTGGGATAGTCTCCAGCACCCTCCGCGACCCTAGCAATATTAATATTTCACCCCCTCAATTACACTAAGTGTTACTTTACTCTACGCCACCCACTAAAACATGTAATTATGATTCATATGTCAATTAACTCCCGTAGATCACTTGGCTAATAAAAATATCTTTGGAGTCATCAGTCATTTAGCCTACGACATTACAAATCAATACAAACATCTTAATTGTAATTTAATATTTTCCATCAATGTGTGCGCTGTTCTAATTACAACCCCGGCGTGAAAGGTTGGGAATAAAAAGTCTTTTTGTTATCCGCGTCTCTGCGTGATTAAACAGCCGAGCGAGGCGTGAAGCGGCCATTTTTTCAATTAGCATGTCATTGAGCACATTTAATTACACGCAATTACTGGCCTATTTGACCCAGCAGGTAAAAAAGGACCTCTTACCTGGGAAATAAGTATCATGTGCCATTACAGAGTGGAATGTTATTATAAAAAAAATGTACTCTCAGCCTGCCAGACTTGTGGTTGACCCCGTGTAGTACTCTTTGATGTGGTTAAGGTCTAACCTGTACTCTCAGTAGTTTGTGCAGTTCTACGGCACCCCGGCAATGGTTGGCTAGGCTTCTGTTTGAGGAATTTTAGAGCAACAGGTGTGGATTTTAGGACAAAGGAAGACTGTTGTTTCATGTAGGCACTTTTAAGATTGAAAATGAGTGTATTTTATGGATTATAAGATGCAGTTTTTGTTGTTTCCTAGTTTGGCTGAGCCTGCAATTTATGTTCAAATGCTTAATATAATGTTAAGATGATTTGTGGGGTAAATATACTTAAATAAGTGAATAAAAATGCGTAGGTACAAGGCTAGGAAATGAGAATGTCGTGTTAAAGTTATTTTTTGCAGGTTTTAATTCATTTGGTGGAATTAATAAATGAAAAATACTCTTTAGTTAGTAACATTTTAAAGAAATTTGAGTTTAGCAAAAAAACAAAGTGACACATATGATGTGGAAGGGAAAAAATGTAATGACGGGAAAGTGCTGTGGACTAGTGGATGGCATGTCTGACTTGCAGCTTGGTGTCCTGGGTTTGAATCCAGGTTGGTCCACCTATGTGAAGTTTGCATGTTCTCTCCAAGCATGCGTGGGGTTTCTGGGTGTGGACTTAAGGACAAAGGAAGTCTTTTCATGTATGCACTTTTAGATTGAAAATGAGTGTATTTTATGGACTATAAGATGCAGTTTTTTGTTCCCTAGTTTGTCTGAGCCGGCAAATTATACTCAAGTAAGAGTTATGTGTTTTATTTTGTATACTTCTACTGCCAACAACTTGTTATTTTAGGCTGTACTTATCCTAAGAAAAAACTGCTCACATTTAAATAGTGCGTATTTTTGTTGTTTACTATTATCTTGTTATTTTAATAGTGTCAAGTTTGGCAATTTGACATTGTTAAGCTAAAAAATAATGATGCAAACACTTATTCTGTTGAGGGGAAAATAAGCATACTTGTTTTTTCTGTTGTTCTTTTTTAAAATGCGTTCTAGAAGCACCCTTCGTTTTTTTCTCAAAATGTGTGTCTGTGTAGTATAGAAAAATTAATAGATGTGTGTATGTGCGAAGTCTCTAAATCAGAGCATCTGGTTTCCACTTGGTTTTTCTGGTGTGACCTATTCTCAGGTGCTGCTTATAGTCCGCAAAATACGGTAATAGGAAATATATATAATAATGAGCGCAATTATATAGAGTCCTGTCTAACAGTATTTATAAAAACAAACAAACATCAATACACATGGTACTGATATGTCCCGGTCTGTTGTTCCCTTTTAAATTTAACATTTTAAACTATTTAATTTATAATCTTTCCACTTGCTGTTTTGACAAAATTAAAAAAAGCCCCAAAAATCTAATTTACACTCCACTGCGACTTGTAATTATATATTTTTTTCCCTTTTCATTGTTTTTTGACTAGTGCGGCCTATACTCAGGTGCGACTTATACTCAGGTGCGACTTATATTTCACAAAATACAACCATACTTAGCATTTACAATAATGTACATATTTTTACACTAACACATTTTCTTTTCTCAATTTCTTCTAATCTTGAGCCAAATATTTTTCCAACTCCACCATAAACCGCGCATCCATTTCATATTATGCTACTTCAAGAAGTGCAGAAATGTCTAATGTTGTCCCATTAAAAAAAATGTAATGGAGCGAGCATATTGTCATCCCCTGCAGCATATTTTCAGGGGGTTATCAAAGTTATTAGTCGTTCTACCATGGCCTCTCGCCAAAATGTCACGGCATTTAAGCAGGAAAAGATTTAACGCTAAAGCCCAACATTTCAACCTGTAGGTGGCGCTAGAGGGCATAACAATGTGGTTAGGGTGGAGCATGAATGTTATTAAAAATATCTATTTACCGTATTTTCAAGACTATAAGGCGCACCGCATTATAAGGCGCACCCTCAATGAATGACATTTTTTCCATATATAGGGCGCACTGTATTATAAGGCGCACTGTCAATTTTGGAGAAAATTTAAGACTTAAGTGCGCCTTATAGTGGTGAAAATACGGTAATTGCTATTGACTTCCAGGTATGAAGCACTCACTACACAGTCACTTCTAGAGCCAGCCATTTTGGATTTTTTTTGTATAAAATATTGCAGTGGGGGAGGAGCTATATGATGAAAGATTTTGTAAACTAAGATGGCATCTGCATATTTAACAGTAATGTTTCAATTCAGGCGTTTGTGTTTTTTTAATATCCGACAGTGGTGGTTTTTCATTTTTCAGTTTTTTTTTCCATATATAAGGCTTTTAAGTGCGCCCTATAGTTGTGAAAATATGGTAATTGCTAATGACTTCCAGGTATGAAGCACTCACTACACAGTCACCTCTACAGCCAGCCATTGTTGATGTTTTGGATTCATTTATATAAAATCTTGCAGTGGGGGAGGAGCTATATGATGGAAAATGTTGTAAACTAAGATGGCATCTGCATATTTAACAGTATTATTTCAGTTCAGGCATTTGTTTTTTTTAATATCCGACTGTAGTGGTTTTTCATTTTTGGTTTTCAGTTTTTTCCATATATAAGGCGCACTGGATTATGAGGCGCAATGTCTATTTTGGAGAAAATTTAAGACTTTTAAGTGCGCCTTATGGACGTGAAAATACGGTAATTGCTATTGACTTTGGGGTATGAAGCACTCACTACTTTACAGTCACCTCTAGAGCCAGCCATTTTTGATGTTTTGGATTTTTTTATATAAAATCTTGCAGTGGGGGAGGAGCTATATGATGGAAGATGTTGTAAACCAAGATGGCATCTGCATATTTAACAGTATTGTTTCAGTTCAGGCGTTTGTGTTTTTTTAAAATCCGACAGTGGTGGTTTTTCGTTTTTGGTTTTCAGGTTTTTTTCCATATATAAGGCGCACTGGATTATGAGGCGCACTGTCTATTTTGGAGAAAATGTAAGACTTAAGTGCGCCTTATAGTCGTGAAAATACGGTAATGGTCGTTTCAAGTGTCTGGATTTGCTGATATGTGAACAGCTATTGAGTTGTTTTGCTCATGTTGAACATTTCAAGGCGTCACGTGATTAGTGCTTTTACACAGCGCGTACAAATGTGTTTATCTATTTCCCCGCCGGATTTCTGTGAAATAGCTTAAAGGTGGAAGAAGCGTGACCTTGAGAAGCTTCATTTGAATGAATGTCTCCTTACTGGCTTGATGTTTTGACCTTGCCATTCTTGAAGCACAAATAGATTCCGCCTGGAAAGTTTGATTCTCCATTTTGAGTTTTGAAGGCATGTTTTTTTCTTTTACTAGAGGAAGCTTTCGATGCGGGAGTGTCGGGGGATTCTCTGCGGAAGCTTTTCGCTGATTCAAGGTCGAAAGGAAGGAAGGAAGGAAGGAATGTGTAGCCTTAGTTCTATCAAATAAGTGTTCAAAGGGTGGGTAGTCACCTGGACATAAGTTATGATTGCTTATCAAAGGTGGAAAAAGGCAGTATGTTAACATTAGAGGAGTCTCAGTTTTAAAAAAACAACAAATTAAAATATTTATTGCTTCCAGGACCAGTTAAAAGGGAATACAACTTCAATTCTTGTCAAAGAGTTTAGTGATGTGAGGCCACAAAGCATTTATGAAACAACATTTTAAAATAATTAAGCAAATTTCTACAGCAAAATATACGCAAGCTAAATATTTAAATTCTCCTATTTTTGTCTTGTTTGTATTTTTTTCATTTTTGGAATTTTTAAACATTTTTAGGTCGTATATATATAATATTTATGATTTATTCTCATGTAATTTCAGATGTTTTTTATTTATTTTTAGAATTTAAACATTTTTACGTCATATATAATATATATATTTTTTATTTTCATGTTATTTCAGATCTTTTTGTTTATTTTTTACCATTTAAATAATTGTTTTGTTTATCCAAAATGGATCATTCGATTTTTTATTCATTTTATTATTATTATTTTTTTTGCCCAACGCAAAATGTTTGAGAAATACACAAAAATATTTAAGCATTTAAGAAAAAACATCATAATTTGTGGATAAAAAGATTAGGACTTTCTTTCTGAGGTTGCTATTACTAATACCATATTTTCTCGCGTATAAGCCATATTTGTAACTCAAAATGACTGAATCAAGGGTAAGGCTTGTAAGTAACATTTACTATTTATTAGTTATTTTCTGTTTTGCAGTTCGAAAACAACCATTACTGGATGAATGACTTTATTCCTTATATTATTGACCCTAATAATATGCTTTTGATTCATACAGTATCTAAAAAATCCCACATGCAATGATTTTTTCATAAGATTTTCCCTTCAAAGTAAAACATTTGTACTCCCTATTAAAACCATGAATATGGAAGTGAAAAATATAAATTACAGGGCGGCTTATACGAGAGAAAATTGTAAAATTCAATGATTTTCAAGGCAATTTTAAGGGTTTGGCTTATATGCGAGAGAAATACAATAGTAGTGATGTTTCAGCCATCACGATAAGCCCCAACAACACGACAAAGTGATGTTCTTTACAGCGGTTTTCATGTGCAGGCATTAAATCCATCGGTGCTTTGAGGTGTGGAAATAGAAGCTTGATATTTGATACGGGGAAAGGCCATCCAAGAGAGAGAGAGAGAAAAAGGGCACCTGCACATCCCTGCAGCATAAGCAAGTACTCCTGGTAAACATTCCATTCAATACAATCATTTTCAATAGAAAACATAATGTTAAATCCTTCGTTTTGGCTAATTATTATGAGCATATAGCTATAATTGCATAGAAATTCAGCATTTTCTCTTAGTTTTTATGGAAATACATTTTTTATCTAAATGTAGAGGTACATGTTTAGGATAGAAGTGGTGGTATCTTTAAGTTAAACCCCAAAATATAAAAGTGAGGTGATTCGAATGTATTGAAAACATGGAAAAATTAAAGTTTCGGTTCTCATTGAGGATATGAATTTATCATTGGATGCTACTGCGTGTACTAGCTGGATTAGCCGCCAGCGCTAGTTTAAAGCTGGGGGGCTTTGTTGCCATGGTTGCGGAACGTCGCCCACCTGTTCAGCAGCATCGTGATGGTGATGAGTGAGGCTTGCTGTTTCTACATGACCATTACATTAGGTACACTTGGCCTTAAAATAATGTAGTTTTTACATAAATAATATTAGTGCTATCTCTTAATACTATGTATATGGTGACTATAGTTCTATTAGTAGATATAAACTGAGTTTTAACTACTGTTAACTCAACTACTATTAATACTGATTTTTTAAAAAGCCATTTGCTAGAGGTAAAAAAATGACATGCTGAATTTAATGTCAGAAATTGTATAGAATTTCAATATTTTTTGTATAAATTTACACAAAATAAATCTAATGTGATGAATTGAGCTATTTTGCCTTTCAATTTCGATTTTCTGTTTAGAAAAGTGCAAATATTACGTAATTTTGTAACATTTTGCAACATTTTGCAACATTTTGCAACAATTTGCAACATTTTGCAACAATTTGCAACAATTTGCAACAATTTGCAACAATTTGCAACATTTTGCAACATTTTCAACATTTTGCAACAATTTGCAACATTTTGCAACATTTTACAACATTTTAAAGCCATTTTAAGGCAATTTTAAAGCCATTTAATAGCCATTTTGGGCATATTTCATTCCAAAACCTTTAATTTGCGTCCATTAACTTGATATTCAACACATTTTATCGTAAAATATGGATTATGAGCAACATAAATGACTAAACAAGCCTTTTTCTTTTATTTTTGATGGTTGTGGCCATGTTTTTCCACAAATCAGCCCGATTGTATGTCGTTTTATTTGATTTTTCTTTTTTCTTTAACCAGTATCTAAAATACAAAAATGCTATATTTTTGTAGACAATATACAATCCACATTTTTTTTTTATTATTCATTCTAAAAAATGTAAAAAAAAAATGTGCATAATAGGAATTGAATGTGATAAATTAAGCTATTTTTCTCAATTCCATTTCGATCTGTTTAGAAAACTGCAAATATTTCAATTTAGACTTGACATACTTTGATATTTTTGAAAAAAAAACCTTGTTTAGGGTTTATTTATTGTGTTTGAAGTCCACAAGGGAACATTTTAGCAATAAAAATCAAACACAACCCTTCAAGTTTTCCGATCTCACGGTTTTATCAACATGTTGTAAGATTATTTGTATTTGCCGTCTCTGTACGTTTGTTTGTTTGTTTCCCGCCCACTCCAAACTTTGGCAAAGTATTGATTTTGTATCCCGGCGCTCACTTTAATCCACATCAATGCCGCTTCCTCCACGCTCACTCGACGATGCTACGAAAGGTCACCGTTGCCGTTGTTTACAGACGAGCCGGGCGGAGGCTGGCGTGCATATCAAATAACTCGGACGTAGAACAGAAGGGACTTTTAGTCTTTTAAAAAAAAATGTCCCTTCCTTCCTTAGAGGCTTAAAAAATATACGGTCGGTGTGTTTAGGGGCTTTCGCTGATTGTACAAATCGATATTTGTTGTAGGAAAAAAACAGTCTTGTTTATTTTTCAAATCTTTTCTGTCTGTGCTTCGTTGAACAACTCAGTTGAAAATGCATGTTTTTGTGTTTTTCGTCTACGTATAGCCTCTTGTGGTTTACTGCATTTTTTGGTTTGAGTTGATTTGGAAAGGGGTGTTTAAGTGCTGTGGTGGCATTATGTAGACTTTGTGTGGATTTGGTTCAATGTTTTTATATGTGGAAGGTCGCATACCTATGGAATCTTTAGAATAATGACAAAGAGTCTGGGATTGGTCGATGAAGCTTGTGTTTTAGAGAAGTGATGGAAAAATTACAAATTATCAATAGGATTCAGAGAAATTGCAAATTCAGTCCATTCTTTGGCGATGGTTTTTGATATATTTTCTTGCATGGACACTATATTTCGCAAAAAAATGATGACTGAATCAAAGGTATGTCTTACATACGCACAAATTATCAGTAGGATTCAGAGAAATTGAAAATCCTGTCAATTTTTGGCAGTTTTTGATATTTTCTTGCATATACACTATTTTTCCACAAAAAAAATGATGACTGAATCAAGGGTATGGCTTATATGCGCATAAATTATCAATAGGATTCAGAGATATTGAAATTTCTGTCCATTTTTGGCGACAGTTTTTGATATTTTTTTGCATATATACTTTTTAGCCCCAAAAAAATGATGACTGAATCAAGGGTATGGCTTATATGCGCATAAATTATCAATAGGATGCAGAGAAATGGAAAATTTTGTCCATTTTTGGCGACGATTTTTGATATATTTTCTTGCATGTACACTTTTTCGCCCAAAAAAATGATGACTGAATCAAGGGTACGGCTTATATGCGCATAAATTATCAATAGGATTCAGCGAAATTGAAAATTTTGTCCATTTTTGGCGACAGTTTTTGATATTTTCTTGCATATACAATATTTTTCGCAAAAAAAATGCTGATTGAATCAAGGGCATGGCTTATATGCGCATAAATTATCAATAGGATTCAGAGAAATTGAAAATTCTGTCCATCTTTTGCCGACGTTTTTTGATATATTTTCTTGCATGTACACTATATTTCGCAAAAAAATGATGACTGAATCAAGGGTATGGCTTATATGCGCACAAATTATCAATAGGATTCAGAGAAATTGAAAATCCTGTCAATTTTTGGCGACAGTTTTTGATATTTTCTTGCATATACACTTTTTCGCCCAAAAAAATGATGACTGAATCAAGGGTATGGCTTATATGCGCACAAATTAGACTTGACATGGGAATCTTTACAATATCGCCAAACAAAAAGTCATCAATGAAGCTTGTGTTTCAGAGAAGTGATAGAAAATTTGCAAATTATCAATAGGATTTAGAGAAATTGCAAATTCTGTCCATCCGTTGAGATTTTGGATATATTTTCTCACATATACTTTGTACTTTTTGCTAAAAAATGATGACTGAATCAAGGGTACGGCTTATATGCGCACAAATTAGACTTGACATAGTCAAAACTGTAATACGACAAATACCATAAGACAATGTGGCTGTTACGGTCATTTATATCAAAATAGAGAAAAGAAAAACGGATAAAACAATAAACAATGTATTTCAACGTCCATGAATAAAATTCAAAGAAAAAAATAACCGTATCTTGCATAAAAAGTGGAAAAAACCCTCACTCAAGCCGCCATATTACCTAGGGATGACAAACTAGATCGCTATGAACACACTTCCTGGTTGTACTGCTCACATGACTTCCTTTTAGAATGCCTACATGCAGGCAATGACTTAAAGTCATGAATATGGAGGTGAAAATTATGAATCAGCGGCGGCTTATACGAGAGAAATTGTAAAATTCAATGATTTTCAAGGCAATTTTAAGGGAGCGGCTTATATGCGAGTAAATACAATAGTAGGAGTGTTTTAAGGGTGTGGCTTATACACGGAGGCGGGTAATATACGAGAAAAAATGGTAATTGACGGCATCTTTAAAATAGTTATGAGAAGCTTCGTAATTTGCAGGCATGGGATGTTGCTTTGAATGAAACAAACAGATATGAATGGAGGTCAACTGGCTGTGATTGTAATTTGCATTATGGACAAAACGGTGAGGAGTTTATCGTTGCTGAGCTCATGAATTATTGCCGAGGATTCCACTCTTAATGCACCCCCGAACCTCAAGGGACGCCATGCTTTTCCACGGTCTTTCAGGAGGTAAATAGTCCATTCATTCGTTCTGTGTCGATCTATGAACGGAACAAGCTGGGAAATAATTGGAGTGTACAATGTCACACTGCGTCTGTAGTTGGGAAAACTATTGAGTGACGATAAAATGTCACTTTTTGTCATCTTGGTCTGTAGATTTGGTCGTTTTTTTTGGATTTTACGAAGGTTTGGCTAGAAACATAGCAAAATTCAGGATTATGACCTCCAAATTGTTTATTAAATATACTATATCAGCTTAATTTTAGCAGGGTGTTCAATAGAGTGTGACGGTCTGAATTTAACAATATTTCAAAGCCATTTTGGGCATATTTTATTCCAAAAACTTTAATTTGCGTCCTTTAACTTGGTATGCAACATGTTTTATGGCAAAATATGGATTTTGAGCAACATAAATAATGACTAAACAAGCATTTATTTTTCATTTTTAATGATTGTGCCCATGTTTTTCAACAAATGAGCCTATTTTATTTGATTTTTTTTTTTAAACCAGTCTAAGTTGCAAAAAAATCAAAATATTTTTGTGGACCATGTACAATTTCACTAAATTTGACAAAAATCATGCCTATTCATTCCAATTCAATGTCGTTTTATTTGATTTTTGCTTTTTAACTAGTGTCTAAGTTGCAAAAAAATCAATATATTTTTGTGGAATATGTACAATTTCACTAAATCTGACAAAAAAAACATGCCTATTCATTCCAATTCAATGTCATTTTATTAGATTTTTCTTTTTTTAACCAGTCTCTAAGTTGCAAAAAAATTAAATATATTTTTGTGGACCATGTACAATTTCACTAAATTTGACAAAAATCTTGCCTATTCATTTCAAGGGAAAAAAAATACGAAAAAAAATGACTCGATGTGAATGGAAAGTGACCCAAAAAGGCCTAAAAATCAACATAATATGATTCAAAATGTACAGGAAAAGATGCAAAATAAACAAGAAGTAACCTTTAATTACTAGTACTTCTCCATAAAAGTAATTATTGACGTAGTTTGGGCAATATGCAATCAATAATTGGCGCATAGTGATAACAATTGCATACAAGTGCTTGTGTCTCAATAGTGTTTATGTTACCGCTTCCTTATAATTTCACAAGAACAGGAAAAGTGTGGCCGAGACTGGAAAGGAAATTTGGAAGTGCGGCACAACACTTTAAAATGTGACAGAACTCTTAATCACATAACTTCACGGTTGTGTCAACGCAGGTGTTCTTCGTTTGAAATCATGCATTTCTGCATCAGCATTTTAACTGGAGTGTGATGCCATGGTGTTAATTGCATTTGGATTGAATACATCTGCAAAGGGAGAGTAGGCGTTCACTTTAATTACATTACAATCACTTTGATGGTATTTGATTTCTCTTAGGGTGCATCTTGCATGCTTCATTGATCTGGAATCACAACATCAAGGCGGAGGCAATTACAACCAGACGATGAATTTCCATAATTCTACTGTAGTTAAAAAGTTCTCCAGTAATTTTACAACGTAATGATAATAACATTTACATCCAAGCTTGTAGTCCAGTGTTGCCTATTTGTATTTTTTTAATGGTCTCATTGGCTACATAAGTTACAACGTGGACATCTGGCATAGCGGGAAAAAAATCAAGGGTTCAATCCGGGGCTCTAGAATGTCATTGTGGGTTATTTTTAAGGGTATTTGGCTTTAAAAAAAAGCATGGTTGAAAACTTTTAAAAAATTCCCCCAAGTGTGTATATTAGCGCATTTTTTTTGTCTATTTCGTGTCCTGTGATTGGCTGGCAACTAAGTCTCCGAGTACCCCACCGACTGCCCTATTGCCGGTCAAATGTAATTGGATATTAAACAGTACTTAGATATTTAACTCTCTCTCTCTTAGATATTTAACTCTCTCTCTCTTAGATATTAAACTCTCTCTCTTAGATATTAAACTCTCTCTCTTAGATATTAAACTCTCTCTCTTAGATATTAAACTCTCTCTCTTAGATATTAAACTCTCTCTCTTAGATATTAAAGTCTCTCTTAGATATCAAACTCTCTCTCCTGAATATAATTTTGAAAGCTGGTTTCAGCAGTAAACTCTCTGTCACCATTTGACTGGTAACCAAAAGAGACCAGAAGACCAGCGACCAAACGTCCGGCGACCAAACGTCCGGCGACCAAACGTCCGGCGACCAAACGTCCGGCGACCAAACGTCCGGCGACCAAACGTCCGGCGACCAAACGTCCGGCGACCAAACGTCCGGCGACCAAACGTCCGGCGACCAAACGCCCGGCGACCAAACGCCCGGCGACCAAACGCCCGGCGACCAAACGCCCGGCGACCAAACGTCCGGCGACCAAACGTCCGGCGACCAAACGTCCGGCGACCAAACGTCCGGCGACCAAACGTCCGGCGACCAAACGTCCGGCGACCAAACGTCCGGCGACCAAACGTCCGGCGACCAAACGTCCGGCGACCAAACGTCCCGGCGACCAAACGTCCCGGCGACCAAACGTCCCGGCGACCAAACGTCCCGGCGACCAAACGTCCCGGCGACCAAACGTCCGGGCGACCAAACGTCCGGGCGACCAAACGTCCGGGCGACCAAACGTCCGGGCGACCAAACGTCCGGGCGACCAAACGTCCGGGCGACCAAACGTCCGGGCGACCAAACGTCCGGGCGACCAAACGTCCGGGCGACCAAACGTCCGGGCGACCAAACGTCCGGGGCGACCAAACGTCCGGGGCGACCAAACGTCCGGGCGACCAAACGTCCGGGCGACCAAACGTCCGGGCGACCAAACGTCCGGGCGACCAAACGTCCGGCGACCAAACGTCCGGCGACCAAACGTCCGAGCACCCCCTATTGTTAGCTGACAGGCTCCAGCACCCCCATGACTCTTGTGAGGATTCTCGAAATAGATGAACAATCTGGCCCGCTTTATTAGTACTTTGTGGATTATATATATCTTTCAACAAAAGCAGGTTTTTTGTAAAGATTGTATTTTTTATTGCGCCTTGGCTTCCATTGACGGAAAGATTCAGTGCATTTATATACAAACTGGCGCACAGATTTTCTATCCCATAGCAAAATAAACTCACTTTAACATAATTCTAACCCTGCCACGGAAATAACCCTGAATTTTCCTAACTCAAAAGGCTTGCTTGCTTATTCCAAGTCTTTGAATCTGGTCACCTTGGCCTAGTTTCTCCGCTGCAATGCACTTAGTCACTCATTAAATGTTCATCTTTAGCAGAGCACACCGTGTGGATTATTCAAGCATCTGCCCAAAAATGTTGATATGCTTGCTGCTCACTGCTTGGGTGGCAAAAGGAATCAATAGCGTCATGGCTGAGCACACTTACTATCTCTCTGTTGTTCTTGGCGTCCTATTGTATCTGTACAAATGATTGCTTTTATATTGTGTGGGTTCAATTACAAAAGATGGAACTTAACAAGCACAAAATAGAAAATAATGAAACACTTAATGAGAACGTAACTAAAATAACAAAGGAACATTTTCACATTTATAGGATGAGCACTCGTCTGGGATGTTTTAAATGGCTTTACCGTAATGTTTGGAATACACGAGGAGGCAAATTTTAGGGTAGGGTTGGGAACCTATGGCTCTGGAGCCACATGTGGCTCTTTTGATGAATGCATCTGGCTCTTTGCTAACCTGTGAGCTAAAATATGGAAACTGCTGATGACAAAACTGAGATATTACATCTAGAACTGCTTTAATCTTCATTTTTTTGCAGTAGACTTCTGGAATGCATCCTCTCATTGATTAGCAACAGCATAAGAATATTTTTAAAAATATTTTTTATATTTTTTCCACTTTAAAAGTAAATAAATAAAAGTAAAATAAATAATGATAAAAAAATGGAATTTGGTGCATATACAAGGCGCATTGACTTATTGGGCGCCAAGTCCATTTTAGAGAAAAAATTGATTTTTTAGTGTGCCCCTATAGGTCGGAAAATACTGTCGACAAGTACTTAAACGAGTCACTCAAGCGGTCAGGGTTGTAAAAAAAAAGTGGAATTTGGTGCATAAACAAGGCGCACCGACTTATTGGGCGCTAAGTCCATTTTAGAGAAAATTTTAGATTTTTAGTTGCGCCTTATAGGTGGGAAAATATGGAAACATAGCCATTTATTAGTTAGCCAATACATTAGCTAGTCACTGCATGACAAGCAAGCTAAGTGTAAATACTTCAAAATAGCTGTAATCAAAGTATTTTTCCTCAACTACCGTTTTTTTCACGACTATAAGGCGCACTTAAAAGTCTGAAATTTTCACCAAAATAGACAGGGCGCCTTATAATACAGTGTGCCTTATATATGGAAAAAAAGTTAAAATATGTCATTCATTGAGGGTGCGCCTTTAAATGTGGTGCGCCTTATAGTCGTGAAACTATGGTAATTCATTTTCTATTTTTACTGACTTAAAATTTTTGAGTATCAAAATTTTCACTTAAAAAAGATCTTTGTCATCAATTTTGTCATTTTGGGATCATATCTAATATTTTTTTTAAATCAATCATGTCAATCTGATGTTTCGGAATACTGTTTCACCTTATATGCCTTTTTGATCATATTAAACCATCCAAAGTATGACTAGCCCATTTTTAATAGGTCAAAAATAGTCAGTTTTGGCCTTTGATCAGAGTGATGACTGTTGAAATGAACGCCACCGATCTCGACAAATCAACGCCTCTTTGAACACGATCCCGTGCCAGGCTCGTCCTATTCCCCAGCATGTCGTCATTAATTAATAAAGCATGCCTGGAAGTGGCTTTCATCTCATTTATTAGCCTGGCGCCAAGGCTTCCATCCAAGCCGAGACTGGAATGGAAATGATCCCCTTTCGTGACGGGCTGCGTCATGGCGGGCCAATCGGCTTGCGACAAATGTTGACTTTGCTTTTCTCAGGAGGCTGACTTGCAAAAAAATAAAAATTGTGTGGCCATATTTAACGTTCTGGAAAATAATCATGTTCTCAATTTCCGTTTATTCTCATGAGGGTTGCAGGGGGTGCTGGATCCTATCCCCACAGACTTCGAGGACACCCTGAATCAGAGTCCAGCCAATCACAGGGTACAAGGAGACAACCAATCATAGCTAAGGGCAAATTAACTAGCTTACTCTGCATTTTTGGGCTATGGGAGGAAACTGGAGTACCCACAGAAAGCCCACACAAGCCCAGGGAAAACATGCAAACTCCGTACGGCAGGGAATCAAACCCTCAGCCCTAAAACTGCGAGGCAGACGTGCTAACCACATGTTCACTAGTCCGTTGGTAGAAAATATTAAAAAAAAATCTAGATTTTTTTTTCTTATATACAGCGGGGAATCAAACCCTCAACCCTAAAACTGCGAGGCAGACATGACAACCACACGGTCACTAGACTGCCGGTAGAAAATATAAAAATCCAGATTATTTTTTTCTTATTAACTAACTGACATGAACACTCCTATTTAGCAAGTTGTACTTATATTTTAATATAAATGTTGATATTGTAAACAAATAAAAAACAATAACATTAATATTAACTTAACTAAAAAAATCAAATCTATAGACTCCATCCTAGGAAGTATTAATAGTCTATTAATAGAAGATATGAATATTTAACTCACCCTCAGTGCTAACAGAGACATTATTACTCTTTAAAAAGAAAAAAAGGCTATGAACATTTTTAACTCCTCAAATGACTTTTTTGTCGTTATCTCTGACTTCTTCATCGCCTTGATTAGTCTTTGAAGATTAGAGGAACAAAAACCAAAATAGCACTTAGCATATCACAGATTAAGTTCATCCTTGCTCAGACGACGACAAGTACAAGTACAACAGGCACAAGTTTAGACTGCAGAGACTTCTAACGACGTGTGGGGCTCCACCACAGTTTAACATTCCAAGCTCAAACACAACAGAAGCTTAGCTTGGTTGTCTATACGTTTTGTTGCCATAAATGCGGCATGGATTCCCACTGGAACTGAAAATATATCATATTTATATACCGTATTTTCACGACTATAAGGCGCACCCTCAATGAATGATATTTTTTCCTTATATAAGGCGCACTGTCTATTTTGGAGAAAATTTAAGACTCAAGTGCGCCTTATAGTCGTGAAAATACGGTTTTTGCTATTGACTTCCAGGTATGAAGCACTCACTACTTTACAGTCACCTCTAGAGCCAGCCATTGTTGATGTTTTTGATTTTTTTTTTGGTATAAAATCTTCCAGTGGGGGAGGAGCTATATGATGGAAGATTTTTTTTAACTAAGATGGCATCTGCATATTTAACAGTATTGTTTCAGTTCAGGCGTTTGTGTTTTTTTAATATCCGACAATGGTGTTTTTTCGGTTTTCTGCTTTTTTCATATATAAGGCGCACTGTCTATTTTGGAGAAATATCCAGGTCAAATCCAGGTTAGTCCATTTGTGTGGAGTTTGCATGTTCTCCCTGGGCCTGTGTGTTTTTTTTTCGGGTACTCTAGTTTCCTCCCATAGCCCAAAAAATGCAGGGTAGGTTAGTTAAATTTCCCCTAACTATGATTGTTTCCTCCGGTAGCTAAAAAACATGCAGGGTAGGGTAGTTAAACTTTAAATTGCACCTAGGTATGATTGGTTGTCTCTTTGTGGCTTGTGATTGGCTCCAGCACCCCCCATGACCATAGTGCGGTTCAGAAAATGAGATGAGATACTGTATCGGATTTAGTCATCAATGTCATTAAATTAAGAGTGATTTGAATGTTATTGGGGAAGAGGCGGGGCCAAAAAGAACATATCAGACAAGATGCAATTTGCTAATCCGGACACTATTAATTTGCTCGGTTTTTAATCCTCCCACTCTGGTTTATCAATAATTCATATGACTCACATGATTCATTTATGCTCTGACTATATTTTTGAGGAATTGGATATCAGTGGGATGCCTTTACTGGGTAAAAAAGCTATCAAGTTACATTTTCTTTTATTTTTTTGAAGTTGTTCCATAGAAATAATTAGCCCAAAAATGAATTTTTGCTCTTAAATCTCTTTTATTGTCGTTAATGTTGTTCAAATTAGGAAAAAAATGACGTATCAGATTGGCAGATCCACAAAAAAACTTGTTCGGACTCTACTTTCATTCAAAAATACACGATCAGGACATCCTTAGTTATGATTTCTAGCATATTTTATCTCATAAATCTCTTTTTATTGGCGCTAATGTTGGGTATCATAGTTCAAATTCGGAAAAAAATGACGTATCAGATTGACAGATCCACAAAAAAACTTGCTTGGACTCTACTTTCATTCAAAAGTAGATAATAAGGACACCCTTAGTTATGACTTCTAGCATATTTTATCCCATAAATCTCTTTTTTTGGCGCTAATGTTGGGTATCATAGTTCAAAATAGGAAAAAAAATGACATCAGATTGACAGACGCACAAAAAAACTTGCTCGGACTCTAATTTCATTCAAAAAATACACAATCAGGATATCCTTAGCATGTTATAACTGTGTTTTCTTGTTGCCGTGCAATCTAAGGCAGATTAGCAACCCCTATTTTATTTATATGAATATTTATTTTGTCACCAATATGGATATGTTTTCTTCACCGACACCATTCGATGAGAAAAAAAACGTTGCATATTTAACATCGGAAATATGTCACAAACCGCCATTGGACACTCATTGAATATTTAAAGTATTTTTATTAAGGACAGTCATGTTCTTTACACGTCACGGAAACCATGCATTTGATGTCACGCATGAGTAATCATGCTCATATGCATATTCATAGCAGGAAGACTGCCAATGTGTACTCTTGACAGTCCAGCTGGAATAACATTTGCCTACTTTAAGGTGTTTTTTGTGGGGTTTTAGATTTGTTTTTCAGGGGGTGTGGTAAACAGCTCTGATTCGTCCCAGTTTGTGGATTATTGCTCACAAATTAAATAGAATAAGAGGTTTTTACGCCATTTTAGAGAAATTGATGGCAGTTGGAGCAGAGAGGAGATGCTCGTTTTCAATTTAAGCAGGAAAAATAGAGCTAAAGTCTTTTTTTGGGAGGATTTTTTTTTACAGTACAATGGCACTAAAGTACACAGTGGCATGTAGAAAAAAATAAACTGCATGCTAATTATTGCAGCGTAATCGTGTTATGGAGCCATTGATGGTGGATCCTAAAACAGAAAAATATTTGTTTTGTAATATTTAATACAAAAAAAATGGAGCCTGCTAAAACCGCAAATAGAAGATTAAAACAAAAACGACAGGTACTGCAATTTCTACATGGGTAATAAAGTACAACCAAATGGGTTTAGTTAGTAGTTGTTTGAGGACTGTAACACAAATTATAGAATTTACATATAAAGTACACCTACTTACAAAATGTTCAAGTTATGAAAATAATTCTAGAACTAATTAATTTCATAAGTAGAGGTATGACTGTAATGTGTACCTGTCATTTTAAAGATGTCTACCTGCTTTATTTACTTTAAAACATTAACAAATCATTTACTTTTAATTTCCTCACATCTTTCATACAAAATTGGGACAATTTTACCCATTTTAAAGGGTTTAGTTGGTAGTTGTGTGAGCACCGTGGAACAAATTAGAGAATTTACAAATAAAGTACACCTCTACTTACGAAATTTTCAAGTTATGACAATAATTCTGCAACCAATTATTTCTGTAAGGGTATCACTATAATGTGTACCTGTTTTATTTATTTTAATATATTAATAAATCATTTAATTATAATTTCCTCATCTTTCATACAAAATTGGGACACTTTAACCAATTTTAAAGGGTTTAGTTGGTAGTTGTGTGAGGATTGTTGTACGAATTAGAGAATTTACATATAAAAGACACCTCCACTTACAAAATTCTCAAGTTATGAAATTAATTCTAGCACCAATGAATTTTCTATAATGTGTACCTGTCATTTTTTTTATGTTAAAAGTAGAATTCTGCTAATTCTGCCATTTTTTTTGTGTCTGTGTACTCCAGAATCATGCCAGGAATGAAGTGGAAGATAATGCTGGGCCTCCCATGGGGAAGATTGAGGCTTCGCAGTTTATATTGGTTCCTTTTGGTGTTAACTACCACCATTGTTGTTCTTCTAATCCACCGTTTTGACAAGTCGGACGTGGCCAACGACAAAAAGCAAGGTCAGTGATCCCATCCCCATTCATCTCTTACAAATTGGCTCATTGGCTGCGAATGACGGCGTTAGAGGTCCGATTTATTTATATGGAAAGGTCGGTCTGGCTGCAAAAGGTCATGTTTCAAAGGAATTGACGATTGTGTATTTTTTAACGTAGGGATTATTTTTCATATTTGTCATACAATACTGTACTTGTCCTACAATACAAATTGAGTTGTTTTTTTTCTAAGGTTACAACCAGGTCTTTGAGTTGAGCGTTGCCATGGCAATAGAGGAAGTTCATAGATACCGTATTTTCACGACTGTAAGGCGCACTTAAAAGTCTTACATTTTCTCCAAAATAGACAGTGCGCCTTAAAATCCAGTGCGCCTTATATATGGAAAAAACTGAAAACCAAAAACGATAAACCACCACTGTCGGATATTAGAAAAAATACAAACGCCAGAACTGAAACAATGCTGTTAAATATGCAGACGCCATCTTAGTTTACAACATCTTCCATCATATAGCTCCTCCCCCACTGCAAGATTTTATACCAAAAAATCCAAAACATCAACAATGGCTGGCTCTAGATGTGACTGTAAAGTAGTGAGTGAGTGCTTCATACCTGGAAGTCAATAGCAATTACCATATTTTCACCACTATAAGGCGCATTTAAAAGTCTTAAATTTTCTCCAAAATAGACAGTGTGCCTTATAAAACAGTGCGCCTTATATATGGAAAAAATGTCATTCATTGAGGGTGCGCCTTATAATGCAGTGCACCTTATAGTCGTGAAAATACGGTAGTCAAATCTTTGTGCTTACAAAGGGATGCCAGGTGCTACTAGTATTGCCATTTTGAGGGGAAAATCTTGTGACTTTGAACCAAAAACTTGAAATACGGATCCTGTAATTAGAGAAAAAACGTATATTCATATATAACAAGAATAAGCTTGATTTACTGACTAAATTGGGCGTTATGGCTGCGGTTTTTATTTCTACATGGATTTTCTTTAGCGTCAGCTGTTTTTCTTCTTCGGTCGCAAGTGTCCCGTGAAGGTAAACATCATATTACATGTTTTGATTCGGTTAACTGCTGGCTGACGACCCAGTGAAGGGTGATTTGTGCTGAAGGTGCGGGACACTGTGCCCATAATTCTAACCTGTGCTCATCAATTGTCCAAGGACTTGTCTCGGGAACATGGGGTGGCAATCTTGTCTTTGTCACGGTCCACATTGTAGACCTTGTCTCTTTCGGGTGGACATTTGGTGTACGTTTAATTGATTGGTCAAAACTTTTTTGTAGTCAAATGGATAAAATACCACTTTGATTGTTGATTAGAAATCTTGTTGGAAGTATTTCTTTAAAAAAAAGCAGGATTTGTATTTTTTTGGGGTATAAAAAGTATTTTATTTAGTTTTTTTGTATGCTGTATTACATTTCTTATTTAAAAAAATATTTTTTTTATTTAGTTTTGTTACTGGAAGAAAACTGTTTTTTCCCTTTTTTATGGTATTCTTTGTACCTAAATTTGACAAAAGTAATAAGTTCAGCTGGTTAATTTTTCTAGATTAAACCTAGATTTTCCATCTTGTGACCTGCGACTATCTGGCAACTAAATCAGGTTGTCTTGCCCATTGCCCACAGTTTTCTGAGGTAGGCTCCAGCACCCCCACAACCTTAGGATAACAGTATGGAAAATGAGTTTTAAAAAAATTGTAATCTCACGTTTTCAGTGCTAATTTTTTTCTGAAACTGTATTTTAATGTCATTTTTAGCAAGAAATGTGAAATTGAGGCACATAGTTACAGGCCATATTTGACATATTATATTATATTAATCGTTAAAAGAAAAAATGTACATATTTGCGGCTCCATTGAGACTCTGATTTGAACATACTGCTGCCTTGGAGTTTGTTTTTTTTAAGTTGTCTATTAACAACAACAGCCATCATAATAGCGCAATGGCAAGTTAGATACTACATCATTTATTTTTATTTGCCTGGTGGTTGCCAAATCTTTTAAAGGGACTTTGCAGTCTGCGACATAAGAAAGGGGTGCACAACAAAGTTGATCTATCGAACAGCAGGCGCTCCGCGTTTTTATTGATGGACCTCCAAACGTGCATTCAGTCGCAGCACTCTGATGAAATTGCTTTTATTGGATTTCATACAAGAAAAAATAATGCCGTCCTTTTTAAAAAGCGAGTGTTTTTTTTTCAGTGGTGTGAATGTCTCGATGGCGATGAAATAGTCCGTTGAAGAAACTATTTTCACATGCAGAGTGTCAACAAAAAGGATTGCAATGTTTATTCCACAACACAATTCAAAGCTTCTGGATCGTTTTCAGAGGTTGTTTGGCAATTAAGAACCGCAGGACAAAATTTGTAGTGGCGTATTTGACATTACCGGTTTTGTTCTTTGTTAGTTATTGTCTGGATTTGTTTTATTCTTAGGAGCGATGGAAAATTTATTCTGAAATTCAGTCAAGTATATTTTGGTTGTTATTGTTGAGCACAAAGAGAAGCTTTCAATGCTTAAGTTTTCCAAAATTTGACTTTTTTTTGGTTGATTAAGCAAAAATATACGTCGTGGAAGAGAATATAAAGTCGCTAATTTTGGGTTTAGAGTGATTAGCATTTGTGCTTTGCAGTTTTGAGATCCAGATCTAATTTTTGGTTGATTCTAACTTTCCTTTGTGGAGTTTGCATTGTGTAGTTTGGTTCTAAAAACATGGTTGAACACTCGGAATTGTGTCTTGGAATTTTCCTGATTGGTTGTTTGTCTCATTGTGTCTTGTGATTGGCTGGCAACTAAGCGTAGGGGTACTCCGACGACTGTACATTGTTAGCTGGCATAGGCTTCAGTGTTGGGTTAAGAATGAATAATAATGTTCATGTTCTGAAGAACTGTTCATTTAAATGTATTTTTTTTACAATTCACATCGAGGTGATGGAACTACCTGTACATTTTTGTAATACTTAAATATGAGGGAGAACTTTACATCGACTGTGCGGGAAATTAGTGAATCCGAAATGTAGTACTTGGGGTCTTAGAAAAACGTGTTATAAAACTTGAAATGGCTTTAAGACACATAATCCATCCTTGTTTGTGTAGTAAAATAATGTAAACAATTGGCCATATCCCGAATATGTCATTTACACACAAAGCTATTTCTTCTAAATCACATGTGTCAAAGTGGTGGCTCGGGGGGCCAAATCTGGCCTGCCGCATCATTTTATGTGGCCCGGGAAAGTCAATGATGCGTGCCGGTTTTCTGTTTTAGGATGAAATTAAAATGAAGAGTATAGATGTATATTAAATTTGCTGATTTTCCCCTTTTAAATCAAAAATTGTCATTTTTTAATCTTTTTTTCTGTTTTTAGTTCAAAAATCATTTAGTTAAATCTAAATATATATATAAAAAAAGCTAAAATAAACATTGTTTTATATCTATAAAAACTGAATTTTCAGGTATTTTAATCCAGTTCTTTTAATCCATTTATTAAAAAAAAATCTAAATATTATATCTAAAATAGTCCGGCCCACATCAAATCTAGTTGACGTTAAAGCAGTCCACGAACCAACCCAAATCTGACACCCCTAGAGTTCTAGATCACACACATTAAACAGATGTCTTGTAATGCTTACTGGACCACATTATTCTATCAATATAATTCATTCTTGGCAAATTTTCTGTAAGCCAAACGCCGTCTGATTGTTTTCATCGTTACTTCTATCTCTTATTGATCTATTTGCCGTCAGCAAAGAAAATTCTGATGAAGTAGCATGGCAGGACATCGAACGGCACTGGCTCGTGTGTTGACAGCGCGCTAACTCATTATGAATAACCTGAGCGGTCTTTTACTCTCCAACTCTGGACAAGAGCCTCTCATTCCAAGTGGAATATCCACATGACTACCGTATTTTCACGACTATAAGGCGCACTTAAAAGTCTTAAATTTTTCTCCAAAATAGACAGGGCGCCTTATAATCCAGTGCGCCTTATATATGGAAAAAAATAAAATGTGCCATTCATTGAGGGTGCGCCTTATAATGTGATGCACCTTATAATGTGGTGCGCCTTATATATGGAAAATACGGTATTTAGCTTCTACAGTCAAGTTTGAAATAGAATAAGGCTGGAAAACAACAAAATTTGGACCGGCACTGATAAATGCAAAAAAAATATATTCAATAAACAATAGTACTTCAACCAATAGTGGCCTTCACGCAGAATAAAAACAAAAAATCCTAAAAAATAAAAATTGTACTGTATTTTCATGACTATAAGGCGCACTTAAGTCTTAGATTTTTCTCCAAAATAGACAGTGCACTTTATAATACAGTGTGCTTAATATATTATTTTTTAAAAAAAAATGTCATTCACTGAAGGTGCGCCTTATAATGTGGTGCGCCTTATAGTCGTGAAAACTGTCATTTATGAATTTAGACTCAAGATAGCGTCCTAATTTAAGTTTTGATTTTTTTTACAGATATTGCCCATATTTTGTGACCAAAAACCTTTTTTTACCTTATTTTGTTTCACCAAATCATTAAAAATATGTTAAATTGTAGCCCATAAAGTTATTATAATATGAAACGGAACCTATCATGCAAGAGCTCCGCCTCTTTTGGCGCCTTATAATCCAGTGCGCCTTATATATGGAAAAAATTAAAATGTGCCATTCATTGAGGGTGCGCCTTATAATCCAGTGCGCCTTATATATGGAAAAAATGTCATTCATTGAGGGTGCGCCTTATAATGCAGTGCGCCTTATAGTCGTGAAAATACGGTAATCTACATGTTATTTTAACATGCAGAAAAAAAACTAAAAGAAACTAAACCTCTGTCATCGCTATCGTGCAATCCGCTACTGCCTTGGCCGTCAAGATAAAGGTTTGCAGTTCAACAGAGTATAATCGCCCCCACACAAAAAAATGCTACTGAGCCAATTTTGGCTTGTGACTCATCGTAGTTTTAGATGCAACTTTAAGTTGTTGGACAATGCTGGAAAGTGTGTTGTCAGCTTTCTTTGCACGCCTACTGCAGGCCACTAAGTACACTTTTTTTTTTTTGGTTCTTCCAGCATATGTTTTATACACGCCTGATGTGAAGTGTGGGTTGGCAAAAGCCAAAAAAAAAATGATAGAGATTGTGTGCAGGAATAGAGTTTTTATATTTGTTTTTTTCTGATACGGACGTATATAAATTATTTCACCACTATTTGTTCGTCTGGTATTAAAATGGAAATGTAGGTCTAATTTATATTCTGGACATGTCAAACAAGTAAGCATGATTTGTTCATGTTGGAAGCAAGTATGTAAAACATAGCTCAGTTTATGATCTTTTAAAAGTCATAAAATGGGCCTGAGTGTGTGTTTGGCTCATCTTTTGATTTTACATGACATTTCAAGTTACTTTTTGTCTTGTTATAGTTTCGTTGTCAACATGGCTTTTCTTTTTGACCAGTAAGCACCCATTGGTCGACTACTACTGCTACCGTATTTTCAAGACTGTTAGGCGCACTTAAAAGTCTTTAATTTTCTACAAAATAGACAGTGCGCCTTATAATCCAGTGCGCCTTATATATGAAAAAAACAGAAAACCGAAAAACCACCATTGTCGGATATTAAAAAAAACACACAAACGCCTGAACTGAAACAATACTGTTAAATATGCAGATGCCATCCTAGTTTACAAAATCTTCCATCATATAGCTCCTCCCCCACTGCAAGATTTTATACAAAAAAATCCAAAACATCAACAATGGCTGGCTCTAGAGGTGAGTGTAAAGTAGTGAGTGCTTCATACCTGGAAGTCAATACCAATTACCGTATTTTCACGACTATAAGACGCATTTAAAAGTCTTGAAGTTTTCTCCAAAATAGACACCTTATAACACAGTGCGCCTTATATATGGAAAAAATGTCACTCATTGAGGGTGCGCCTTATAATGCGGTGTGCCTTATAGCCGTGAATATACGGTACTTTTATTATATATTTTGATAATACAGCATCAATAATAGCTACATTTACTGAATCTTAAGCAATGTGCACAATTGTGTTTTATAGCCCTTCTATCTTTTCTTAAATGTAATATTTCTTAAAACATTCCTTTTTACTTTATTGTGCAAATAAAAAAACAAGTGGTGAAATCAGGTGAGAACTGTAAATCTGCAAACCACTCATCTGCCATTCATAGATATTATTCATTACATTTTATTATTACTAAATCATTTATGTATAGTAGACATGCAACTGCTTATGGCTGGTGTTATACTGGCGTGTGCCCATAGCGAGCAATGAGAATGGTACTCGCACTGGTACTCAGGGAGGTTGTCTTTCTGTACAGAAAAACAAAAAATTAGAGGGAACATTGACCTTAAGTGAATGGAAATAGAAATACATTATAGTTATGGCCCCAAGTATCACTCTAAAATGCACTGACTGTTATATTTCTATTGGGAGGACTGGGAGAACTGGGTGAATGTACGAATGTTAAGTTTACAGTGCCTTCTTAGGGTGAAAAAAGTCATAAATCATGCATGAAAAAGTTAATCACCCAATTCCCATCCTATGTTTGTCATGTTCCACATTTCCCGCAGTCTTGAGTATGTATCAATTATGCTTCATTACTTTTGTGTTTTGCTTTGGGGTAAAAACAAACTGCAGGACTAAGGCCAACATTTTTCTAGAGTGAAGTCAGATAAACAAGTTAGATTCGCAATGCTAAAGTTAATTGATATTCCTAATGTGTACAAAAACTCTGAAGTCCAATCGTTAAGTTTAGTACTTTTTTTTTTGTTCTAAGTTGAACCTAGACAAAAAAAGTCTGGAGCTTCTTTCTATATCGATATGGTGTATTTGTCTCTATGTGAGTGACAGCTAGTATTACAGTATTTTCATCACATATATTCTCATAGCGTCGGCATATCCTTTCATCTACTCTTGCTTGAATATTGAACATAAGTGTATAGTTGTCTGAATGATTCATGAGACTATGTATGGCCGTACAAAGGACAAAGTCGTCTATACTTGATGTCCACATATTCGGTCTCTGTCTCTGTGCAAGTTAGCCTCCAGCCATTGTGATGTGGCTCGGTCCGTGTCTAATTGAGCTGAGTTAGAATACATAAGGTGTAGCCTTTTATCTGGCCCTTACAAACTTCCTCCTCCTCATCATCATCATCTAACTCTTCAGCTATGTGCTCAGCTTGAAATTACCCTCAGAAGAGTAGTGTTTAACTCTAAGCCTGTCCTCCCTGGTGGCCCACCTCCCTATCTCTAGAATGCTTTTTACGGATCGTTGGAGGAACTGTTGTGCATCTGCTCTTATACAGTTTTGCACTAAAAGGTGCACTTTACTATGTATATATGTGTGTATGCATATATATGTATAGGTGTGTGTGTGTGTATTGAACTGAATTGGATGCTTTTACAGTGGTACCTTGAGATATGAGCTTAATCGATTTTTTTCTTGTAACTCGAACGAACGTTTCCCATAGAAATGAACTAAAAACTAATTAATTTGTTCCAACCCTCTGAAAAAACACCCAGAACGGGATATTGGATTGGGAAAAACATTTTTATTTGTTCTAATTCGCCATTTTAATAATACTAAAATGTGTTTAGTAGTACTTAAAGAGACTTTTTGCATGGCAACGCGCTTGTGACATAACAAAATTTTTTAAATGAACTTGGATTTTAATGCAGACACACACAAAAATAAATTTAATCTAACTTTACACTAAACTTAATCCTAATTTTGTTTGAAATATTGCTACCTTCTTGGCTCTTTTAGCCCCGCCTCCACCCTGACTTTCAAATGCAACCTATCGAGGGTTGCTTTTGTCTTCCCTTCAAAATATTCCCAAATTAATGCACACAAATATCCTCACAATAGGATAACGCACAACCACTTGACAACGAGTAGTATATACACCGTTCGCACTGACTAATCAGGTAAAAAATATCTTGATTTTTAACAGTATTTCTTATCTAAAGGTATAAGTATTAACTCGTTGGCTTCCATTTTGACTGTTATGCCTGACAGCAATCATTCAAACGCTTAAATGTAAAAAATACCTGTAGTAAAAAATGAGTATTTTGACAATGACGACTAACCAACCCTTAAAATAGCTATTTCCTATCCAAAAATGGCCGATTCATTGTGGCACCATCTACTCAAACCTAAAGAAACAATAGACGTGACTTGACAAAATGAGTTTAACTCCCCAAAACAACACACTAAAGCCTACAAAGAAGTATAAATTATAGGTATCTACATTTTATCATGGGATTTTGAGACAAAAGACAGCTCATTAGCCTGTAAAGATCCTAAAAATAGCCACACTAGCCTCCTAGGGGTGGAAACGGTAACGCCTCGTTAACCACAAAATAAGACCGGTCTTTGTAATGTCATGAGAATAAAATTTACCTTCTCATTTGCATGTTAAACATAAACATAAAGCACCCAGGACACCCTCTGTGGTCAAATTTGATCCCATCTGTTAATTCCTGGCGATTTATTCACCTTCATAGTCCCATTTAGCCTATTTTAATGTCATTAAATTATGCCGAGGACCCTCGTAGTGACCGATCTGCTTGTATTTGAACACCCTCCAGTCGTGGATTTTCATTTTTTTGGAGGAAATTCCCGATTTCTAGCAAGCGCAAAATCCCTTTTTAACAAGCTAAGCTCACAATTCCCGCTTGAGTAGGAAGATCATTGGAAAGCAATACCGGGCCAGCCAAGTCTATCACAAAACCCTTAAATAGAATTTCCCCAACGAAAACAAAAGGTGTGGAGGGGGGCATACAAAGGGTGGGATCTGTGTCTTTTAGGACATTATAAGATTACTCGCTGGGCATGTTAAAGCATCCTGCTCAGCTTTTCGATCACATGTCATTTGCGGTTGTGGGTGGATGTAATGTTCTCTATAATTTTTCATGTCTGGGAATACAGAGAACTACAGTGAGGATCAGTGTGAGCAATGTCATAAAAACTCACTATGGCTATATACACTGCCATACCAGGTGTATTTGTACTACATGTAAATGATCCAGTCATAATAACGTTTAATTGTTTATATGGATACATAAAATATCTTGATAAATGCAGAAATGGGACTTGGAGTTTACTTTATTTTAGACATCTCTCCTTCTCGCATCTTATTTTCATCCAAATTACTTTTCTGCTAACATTTTGTCCATATTTTTCTCATCAGAAAACTCGCTCACCATTTTATAATCTAAATCACTTCAAAAAATTTTTATCGTCTTTTATCGTGACTGGACATTTGGTTGCTGGTCTTTTGGTCATCGGTCTTTTGGTCGCCGGTCTTTTGGTCGGCGGTCTTTTGGTCGCCGGTCTTTTGGTCCCTGCTCTTTTGGTCCCCAATCTTTTGGTCGCTGGTCTTTTGGTCCCCGCTCTTTTGGTCCCCAATCTTTTGGTCGCTGTTAGGGTTTGGGTTTTGGATTTTGGTTTGGGTTTGGGATTTTGGTTTGGGATTTTGGTTTGGGATTTTGGTTTTGGATTTTGGTTTTGGATTTTGGTTTGGGATTTTGGTTTGGGATTTTGGTTTGGGATTTTGGTTTGGGATTGGGATTTTGGTTTGGGATTGGGATTTTGGTTTGGGATTGGGATTTTGGTTTGGGTTTGGGTTTGGGATTTTGGTCTGGATTTGGGTTTGGGTTAATATAGGGTTTAATATCTAAGTACATTTGACAACCCTAACCTCGACCAACGGGGTCCAAAAGAACGGTCACCAAAAGACCGGCGACCAAACGTCCTAGCACCATCTTTATCACTCAAAAATATTTCATCACTAAGTCTCTTTGCACATGAACCAACAGCCAATCCAATTTCCAAGATACACCATTCTTTATTTTACTCTAGTTTAGCGAATCCATGTATCACATTCACTTTAGCAGGGTTAGCCTTCATATTGTAATTGCTTCACATTCAATGATTAAATAGACACCTGTCACTCAATGAAAGCAACATTCTTTTTTTTTTAAAGTTATATATAATTCATTTGTAGTGCGTTCGCTGAGCTGTGTGTGCTTGTTGCGCATTTTAGAGTGAAAATTGGGGGTTTATGCCAGAAACATTTACCGTAGCTTTGGTTCCCTAAAGGGGAAACTAAGGAACAGTTGAGAGTCTGAAAATAGAGAGAGAAGACAAGGAAAAAAAACAACCAGGGAAGCAGTTTTTTTTTATTTTATCCATTGCTATCAGGAACCCGCATCGCTGTCTCTTGAGCATCTCACAGACTCGGGTCATGTCAATCGGATTTGGAATGCGGAAGCGGTAGCGAGGCGACCGGCAGGTCTTGCCGTTTTTCCATTAAGGTTAATGCCCGTAGCTCTGCCATCCAAGCTTTGTGGGTGTAATCTCATTTTCTCTTTGCCGCCATCTGATCCCGCTCACCAATCACTTCCATATGCCAGTCATACCATTACAGTCGACATTTTTGGATGGCGGATTGGCCAAGGGAAAGGATATGGAAAAAAATAGTCTTTTGGAAATGCAGGTGGAAAACAACACTCTGCTGTTGGGAAATATAAATTATTTTTTTAATGTATTTTATTGTGATTGGCTTTTTTATTGAAATGAGGGTGTTTGACAAATGAGTTATTTTTTTCCTCCTTGAAATGCATTTGTAATTTGTTTGTTGACATTTATATTTCCGTTTCATATTTGCGTTTGTGAATTAGTGATGATGAAGTTGGTCCCGCCCCCAAATTAGCTTGATTTAAAATGTCTTTTTTCATCATTCTGACTCCATCTTTTATCCCGCCCAGACCAAAGATGGCATAATGATTATGTCATCATTTTGTTTTTTTTAAAAGCTATTTTCAGGCCAGTATAAGAAAGGCAGGACTCATAAGGATATTAGTGGACATATTTATATTTAGATTGCTTTTGTTGTGTAAGACAAGCTTTTTTAGGACATTTTTGACTGAAACTAAAATGTTTCTCTATGTCAGGCGTGGGCAAACTATGGCCCGTGGGCCACATCTGGACCATTAGGCTTTTTAATCCGACCTGCCGACGTTGTCCAAATAGTTTTTTTAATTTAATGTTTTTTTTTCACAAGATGGCGCTGTCACGCGCAAGCCATTGGCAGTAGCTTTGTCCACTCTTATTTGTTTTTCGTGTTTTACAGCCCTTCTATCTTTTTTAAATGACATTTTAATACTTCTTAACACATTCATTTTTACTTGACTTTGTACTTTATACTTTTTACTTTAATGATGAGTGATGATTATGTTAATACTTTAGTCCTTTTTTCCTGTTTATGTTTCATATGTACTGTTAACGGATGCACTTTTTTAGATGTATCGTATCTTGTGCTGATCCCGCCCATCTGTCACATTTTAAAAGTCAATTTGGCTGAAATATTTGCCCACCCCCGCTATATGTCAGTGTTTCTTTATGCAAAAGAGAAAGTTTCTTCTGCTCTCATGTGAAGAGATGAGTTGAAAATTTTGCATAAACTGCTATCAAAGTCGTGTTCTTTTTTTAAGGAAGATAAAAGGAAATGGGCCTGGCAATTTCAGTTTTTGCTCAATTGGATTATTTTAAACAAGGCTTTTCCTTTGTGCTTTTAATTTTGTTGGGACCTGCTATGTTTAAACCGTGCTACAAAATAAAGTATAAAAAAGTATATATATTTTATTCACATTTTAATTGTTTCAAGTGATATGGTTACAAATGGAAAGGCTTCATTTTATATTTATGTAAACATTTATGTTCTACTGCCCCCCCAAAAAGTTTATTTAGGTAACTATCACTTAATTGAATAGATATAGAAATATGAAGTAGTAAATTAATCTAATACAGGTTAGGAATGGTTTTATGTTTTTTTTTCTGACATCTATTTTAGATGAGTGTTTGTTTGATTTAATTTAAAAAGTAAAAAAAGATGACGTCCACTTTTTCTGAAGGAGTTTGCAAACCACTTTTATTCTCTTTTTTAAATATAACTTGTTTACTCTTCATGGGACCAGAAATGTGTTATTCATGCTACATGTTTTTTTTCTTTCCCGTTTATTTATTTAAAATTATGTGCTTTATGTAACTGATGAGCTCGCAGCATCAGCGAAAAGTGTCAGTTAAAAGAAAGTTTAAAAAAAAAAAACGATAAACAAGGAATAAATTATGTATTCCTCTTGTATTTTTAATTCATTGTCTCTTTGACAACAATTGAAAAAGTTGTTGTTGGTGGTTGGGTATCCAATGGGAAAAGCTGCTAGCCAACAATCGGTTGATGTTAGAAAGAAAAATGAGTACAGAAAATATGATGTGAACAAAGCTAGGAAGGGAGTTTGAATTTAATATTTTGTGGCGTTACATTTGAGGATAAATGCCTCGAAAATACAAACACACTGATACATATTTCAATTGCTACTAGGGTTTCTCTTGCTAAGCAATTCAATCAATGAAGCATGTTTTAAGGCTGTCCCTAACTGAGCCAGTAAATCTGCGTGACCGGATGTTTGGTCGCCGTTTTTTTGGTCGCCGGTCTTTTAGTCGCCGGTCTTTTGGTCTGTTTTGGTCGCCAGTCAAATGTACTTAGATATTAAACAGTACTTAGATATTAAACAGTACTTAGATATTAAATAGTACTTAGATATGAAACAGTACTTAGATTTTAAACAGTACTTGGATTTTAAACTGTACTTGGATATTGAACTGTACTTAGATATTGAACTGTACTTGGATATTAAACAGTACTTGGATATTAAACAGTACTTAGATATTAAACAGTACTTAGATATTAAACAGTACTTAGATATTAAACAGTACTTAGATATTAAACAGTACTTAGATATTAAACAGTACTTAGATATTAAACAGTGCTTGGATATTAAACAGTACTTAGAAATTAAACAGTACTTGGATATTAAACAATACTTGGATATTAAACAGTACTTAGCTATTAAACAGTACTTAGCTTTTAAACAGTACTTAGATATTAAATAGTACTTAGATATTAAACAGTACTTAGATATTAAACAGTGCTTGGATATTAAACAGTGCTTGGAAATTAAACAGTACTTGGATATTAAACAGTACTTGGAAATTAAACAGTATTTGGATATTAAACAGTATTTGGATATTAAACAGTACTTGGATATTAAACAGTACTTGGATATTAAACAGTACTTGGATATTAAACAGTACTTGGATATTAAACAGTACTTGGATATCCAACAGTACTTGGATATTAAACAGTACTTGGATATTAAACTTTCTCTCAGGTATAAAACTCAATCTCTCTCTCAGATATTAAACTTTCTCTCAGGTATAAAACTCAATCTCTCTCTCAGATATTAAACTCTCTCTCTCTTAGATATTAAACTCTCTCTCTCTCATGAATATAATTTTGAGAGCTGGCTTCAACAGTAAACCCTGTCACCATTTGACCGGCGACCAAAAGGGACCAAAAGACCGGCGACCAAACGTCCGAGCACCGTAAATCTACGTACTTAATGTAGAGTTGAAAAATGGTGAAACGTTGTTCAGTTTCAGGAATCGTAGAATTGGCACACTTACAAACAAAGCTCCAGTCATTGACCTTATTCAATCAGACAGTGTCGAAGGCTTGTGTAATCGCATTCGATACGTTTGCTAATGTCGCTACGAATCCGTCAGGAAGCTTTGGCCTTCTCTCCAAATGTCAAAAGTAAAATGTCGACTTCCCAAAGTGTAGTGTATGCTCATGTTTCTGTACTTTTGACGGCTGTCTCGGTTTCCAGCCTTGTGGCATTGACGGGAAAACGTACAAAGAGTGAGTAGCAGTTCAAACGACCAAAGTTGCGTAAGCACAACTCAAACCAAGGAGATGTTGAGGTGAAAACGTCAATATCCAAGGTTTTTCCTGGCATTTTTACCATAACACGGCGACAGATTATACAAGATCAGACACACAAATCAAAGTGTGTTTCATCACCATCAAGTGGTCCAATTTATCTTTGCGTGATTATCTTACAAAGACACCACAAGGTTGTGTTTGCATAATATCATTTTGTAATCCTTAAACAAAGAAGGTTATGTTTTTTTGGTGTAAAAATGTGTTTCATTGTTTTTTTTGGCTTATTGGGGAGTTCCATTAGCTTTCAGTGCTACAGTTAGCATTATTTTTAATATATATAAACAAATATGGCTGAAATAAGGTGACTTTATTTGTTCTAACTTGGACTTTTCGCATTTTTTTCTGTCAAAAAGGCCCATAATAGAAATGAAATACAAGGCAAAATATTTATGACAGTCTTTTAAACTTCAGAACACATTTATGAAATATTTGCTTATCTCGACAATTAAAAAAAATTCTGAGCGGACAAGCTACCCGTACGCAAATATTTAGATACAAGCTATCAGAAAGAATACTTTTTCCAATTAGAACTGAAAATTGAAACCTAATTGGATTTTCCTGTCAGGTCGATAAACACACAATGGGACAAAAGGTACAAATATTATTATTTGTTATTTCTTTTCCAACCAGTCCCAGTTTTGAAATGGAATGAATCTGATTATCATTCAATGTATCCGTCCATTTTTCTTCAGTTTATGGGTAGTAGCAGCTTTTACAAAAATACTTCTTCTTTCTACATAACTTGTTTGCCCAAATCTTTCCAGGATCAGCGATTGGTCGGGTAATATCATTCCCGTTCTAGGCATACTATCCTTAGACCAGGGGTGGGCAAACTTTTCTGCCCGGGGGCCACATTGACTTTAAAATTTTGACAGATGAGCCGGGTCAGCACAAGATACGATACACATAAAAAAGTGCATCCGTTAACAGTTCATATGAAATATAAACATTAAAAAAAGGACTCAAATATCAACATATTCATCACTCATCTTTAAAGTAAAAAGTACAAAGTACAAAGTCAAGTCAAAAGGAATGTATTAAGAAATATTAAAATGTTATTTAAAAAAAAGATGGAGGGGCTGTAAAACACGAAAAACAAATAAGAGTGGACGGAGCTACTGCCTCTGGCTTCCGCGTGAAGCCGCCATCTTGAGTAAAAAATTAAAAAATAAATTAAAAATTGCACAACGTCGGCGGGCCGGATTAAATAGCCTAACGGGCCGGATGTGGCCCGCAGACCATAGTTTGCCCATGCCTGCTTTAGACTTTACGAGTCCCAACATGCTCGGTTTCTGATTAGTTGACAGTTTTGATTCATTTTCCATCTTAGACATTTGGCTACCATCCCTATAAATTGACCTGCTTCTGTCTGAACATGTTTTTAGTCATGAACAAAAAAAGACACTCCATAACAGAACACTCTGATTATGAATAGCAGGGAGCCCTTCTTCTTAATCAGCACCCTCCAGTGTCACCAGCAAGAACAAAGCATTGAAGTGCCTTAGCACTCACTGGGTGTGAAGCCCCCTCCTGTCTTACCATAGACAGCTTTAAGTAGAATAGGTGACCAACCTTTTTAAAGAGGATTCGTACAAGAGATCAAGATTTCTGTTGTCTAGTTCAAGACGTGTGTTGTCTAGTGGTTGCTTGTCATTCTCAACCACCAGCTCAGGGTCCTTCACTACCCATTTAGAGAGTGCTCTATACTTGACCTCTGACACATATTAGCCCCAATGACTCCAAGCCTTGTCACCACTCGCTATCAAGCTGCTATTCCAGTACTGACGTCCCCACCCTTAGACCCCCAGGGACATATGTCTAGGCGAGACAATGTATTCTCAAATAATATCACTCATTATATTGGGTCATCAGAGATTTTCCATCACCTAGAGTAGACGATATTTGCTATGGGCGACCTAACCACATAGCTGATATTATCCAATCCTAGCCAAGATTACTGAGACATGCACACAAATCTACTATAGAGAAAATGTTTAAGATAGTTTGCTTAAATTGAGACAAACAGCAACTCTTTTCAAAGGTCAGACTAGTCATTGGCAAACTACGGCCCGCGGGCCACATCCGGCCCGCTAGGCCTTTTAATCTGGCCCGCCGACGTTGTCCAAATGTTTTTTTTCCAAGATGGCGCCGTCACGCGGAAGCCATTGGCAGTAGCTCTGTCTAGTCTTATTTGTTTTTCGTGTTTTACAGCCCCTCCATTTTTTTTTAAATTGCATTTTAATATTTCTTAATACATTCATTTCTACTTTACTTTGTACTTTATACTTTTTACTAAAATGATGAGTGATGAGTATGTTAATACTTTAGTCCTTTCTTTCAGTTTGCTTCATATATACTGTTAACGGATGCACTTTTTTATATGTATCATATCTTGTGCTGACCCGGCCCATCTGGAAAATTTTTCAAAAGTTTGCGAACCCCTGGGTCAGACTGATTAATGATTTCTAAATTATCTATTCAATGGAAATTCCTGGCTTTCCTGAACATCCAATAGAATTTAACTTAATGTCCAACATTCCTATAATCAAAAAATCCAGATAACTTAACCCAAATATTTAACATTTCAACGCCAATGGACTTTATCTGAACTTAACGTTTTCATGGGTGGTCTCACCCAGCTTTAAAAGAACGTCTAGCTAGATGAATTGTCATCATACATCTGATGACTGACTTGTTTTACCCAAGACGTTCTTTCTCCGTTGTAAAGCACCGCTGATCAATGAGCGAGAGAATGACATGTAAGGGGATGACACATGGTTTGATAGCTACGAATAGGATTTCGCAGCGCCGTTTCCGAAAGACCGACAGAATCATCATCAAATCGCACTGGAATCCTTCTTCTGTCTGCCTGTGACATGCTCTGAATGGATATCATTGTCCACAGCCAAGGCTTCCATCACACTAATCCCTCCACAAAGTGCAGGCACTCTTTGAAGGGGGAAAAAATGGAAGAAGAGTGGTCACCCCTTTCACGGTATGATTCCAAGCTCTCAGACCCAAGTAAGTCACAAGCAATAAGTGACCCCAAGCTGCTAAATCCAAGCCAAACACTAAAGACGCAAAAGACTAAAGCTTGTGCTGCTATTCAGAGTGATAACAAGCTGTCAACTTCTAAAAAATGTAATCTGCTGACTCCAGGAGGAATCAGAGGTGTCAGTTGAGTGGACGGCAGGGGCTGATGCTTATCTTGTGTAAAAAGGCACGAGCTTTGATGGAGAGCCGAGTAGAAAGCACAAAAAAAGACGAACAATGGAGGTCGGGGCCAATAAAGGAATCCCATCCAGAGGCAATCTTCGCATTTATGCACGTAAACATTCCCCCTCTCGGAGTTATCGTATCAGCTTGTCTGGTGTGGGTTGTGAGGAAAATGGAGGCGGGAATTAAAAATGACATAGACATTGATGGTCTGGAGACTCCATGGGATGAGGTGTTAACCCTTAATATTGCTGGCAAAGGTCAGGAGTCAGCTCAACGTCAAACTATCGCTTAAGGCTGTCCAATCTGTCAAAAGCTAAAGACGTGTTGCGACTGACAACGGCTTGATCGTATTGATTGGTGTTGATTGTATTGATTGGTGTTGATCATATTGACTAAATGTTAATGTTGAAATAATGTATCAGTGTGGATGAGTATCACACAAGGCCATTTATGGGTTGTTAAAAGGTCTGTTTGGTTCTTTTATGGATAGTTTTTGATGGTTTGCCTTTCTAGTCGTTGATTAATTGAACTACAAAAATGGGAGATTTCATAAAATATGGAGAATATATTGCAAAAGTGATGTAGAATATTGTTTTTAAAGTTTTGTACACAATGGTTATTTCTATTGGGCCACATGGTGGTTATCGTTGATAAGAAACCAGGAAAAGTACTGTATGTTTCGGTATATAAGTCGCACTAGCCAAAGAATACACAATGAAGTGGAAAACAATATATAGGTCAATGTTTTTTTAAAGGCCATTTATGGGTTGTTAAAAAGGTATGTTTGGATTTTTTGTGGACGACGGCTTTTATCTGTAGTTTTTTGATGATTTGCCTTTTTAGTCGTTGATTAATTGAACTACAAAAATGGGGGATTTCATTAAATATGGAGAATATATTGCATGAGTGATGTAGAATACTGTTTTTTTAAGTTTTGTACACAATGGTTATTTCTATTGGGCCACATGGTGGTTATCGTTGATAAGAGACTAGGAAAAGTAGTGTGTTTCGGTATATAAGTCGCACTAGTCGAAGAATACACAATGAAGTGGAAAACAATATATAGGTCAATGTTTTTTTTTTAAGTGTGAGTATCAGTGTAGATGAGTATCACACAAGGCCATTTATGGGTTGTTAAAAAGGTATGTTTGGATTTTTTGTGGACGACGGCTTTTATCTGTAGTTTTTTGATGATTTGCCTTTTTAGTCGTTGATTAATTGAACTACAAAAATGGGGGATTTCATCAAATATGGAGAATATATTGCAAGAGTGATGTAGAATACTGTTGTTTAAGTTTTGTACACAATGGTAATTTTTATTGTGCCACATGGTGGTCATTGTTGATAAGAAACCAGGAACTGTATACTGTATTTTTCGGTATATAAGTCGCACCAGCTAAAGAATACACAATGAAGTGGAAAACAATTTATAGGTCACTGCTTTTTTAAAAAGAGGTCCAAAAGTATCAGAAATAAAGTTTTGTTCAGTTTTGAAGCAGTATAGGTTTGTCCGCCTAAAGTAAAAAAAAACATCCAAAAACTTTATTCGTCTTTTTAAGTGTCTCAATACCAAACAAACTCAACAGGTGGATCAAATATGTAAAACTGATTTTCATTCATGCCGATGTGACCTTAAATAACTCGGGGGTGGTCCTGGGATACCATGTATGAACCCGATACAAATGTTTCATACTGTAGCTATTTCAGGCTATTTTTCAGCTTCATTTCAGAAGAACATTGCTCTGGGCTTTCCCTCATGCACTTTGGGTGCACGCTATTGATCCTGGGACGCCGCCCATACGATATGAAACAGATACGTCAAGTTTTTACAGGTCGAATGAGAAAGATGTGACTTTGACCCGATGCTATTCTGAATCGCTCGCGGTCTCGTTAGTTTTGATCGCGTTTGCAGTTGAGTGACTGATGATGGTCGAATAAGCGCCCCCAACCCCTCAACAATAGACGGGAATCAATTCTTCTTCAAGCCATTGATCTGATGGTGCAATGGTACCAGAGAATATGGCGTCTAATTATCTACCGTAATCCCGTTGGGAGTTAAAACTGGAGTACACACCTATGTGGGATCATATGCTGCCATACAAAGCAATCAATCTTCAGGATTTGCTTCAAACTGGGAGCAATTTGGTTCTCGGAGGAGTCTAATTTGGCAGTAGCAGCTCACCCCTCGGACGCCATGTCGAATTGGCCTATTTCAAATGAAAATTTCCTGATATCACATTGCCTTGCTACAAAACTGGTTAACATAACATGTTCTTGGTTCATACTGCGCCACCTTTATGACAAAATAAGGTCATTTTTATTATCTGTGATGTCAATGTTACGATATTGGACGAAAACACAGTAAATAGGAATAGTTCAAGGTTATTGGAAGCATCTTCTTCGTTTCCAAAGTACTTTATATTCTACATTTTTAATGTTTTTTTTCCATTACTTGTAGTTTTCGGTATTGCTAACCGTGTTTTCTATTATATTTTATATATTGTTTCTTGGCTGGACTGCCACTAGAACTTAAATATTTATTACTCAGTAGCTTTAGTTATGATGAAACCGATTTTTTTATGTGTTTGGTGTGTTATTAGATAAATATCGATTCAGAATTTTTCTTGGTTTGTGTGTGTGGTCTAGTAGTGTTGAGGAAGAAGTATTTTGGGTACTGTAGACAACATTGTTAACCTTCATACTTTACTATTTATTGTACAGAAATGTGAATGCAGTGCTCGGTTTGGGTTGATATTATTTCATAGTTTTTATGTTTGCTTTCCATGTATTGTTCCGCACACTCAGCTACTTATAAAATGTATTCATTCCTGAATTTTTTTCATAACTTGAAGGGTTTTTTTTGTAAATAGAGACACGTTTTACATTGAAACACAATAAATCACTCCAAACCCGTTCTAAGATCCTCAATACAACCCCGGAAACCCTTTTAAAATGATAAAAGTAGTGTTTATTTGGTCTATAGTCCTTATAAAGCTTGATTGGTGGATAATTGGATGTGTTGTGTGGTTATGTTAGCATTCTCACGCTACGTTTGTCCAAACCGTGCATCGCAGGGAGTTGAATTTTTATATGTTGACCAGAAACAACTGTCGGATCCTAAAAAAAACGAGAGATTGAATTTCTTCACCTTCTCCAAGTGTGTAAACTCAAGTTTTGAGCATTTTTCAATCATAATTGATGAGTTAGCCTAACCAGAAATATGTTAACTTACTGCTCTCTTGTACAAAATATTTTTTAACCAAGTACTGTATTTTCACGACTATAAGGCGCTCCACATTATAAGGTGCACCCTTTAATGAAGGACATTTTTCCATATATAAGGCGCACCCCATATATAAGGCGCACTGTGTTATAAGGCGCACTGTATTATAAGGCGCACTGTCTATTTTGGAGAAAATTTAAGACTTTTAAGTGCACCTTATAGTCGTGAAAATATGGTAATTGCTAATGACTTGCAGGTATGAAGCACTCACTCAATACACAGTCACCTTTAGAGCCAGCCATTGTTGATGTTTTGGATTTTTTCGTATAAAATCTTGCAGTGGGGGAGGAGCTATATGATGGAAAATGTTGTAAACTAAGATGGTATCTGCATATTTAACAGTATTGTTTAGGTTCAGGCGTTTTTTTTTTTTTAATATCCGACAGTTTTATTTGTTTTTCTGTTTTTTTTTCCATATATAAGGCGCACTGTATTATAAGGCGCACTGTCAATTTTGGAGAAAATTTAAGACTTAAGTGCGCCTTATCGTCGTGAAAATACGGTAGTTACTTTGTACATAGCCTGATCTTAGTATTTATTGGACAAAATCCCTGCAGATGAGAGAAATATTGGCATGCCTGAAGTCTGATGATTGCAGTTCCCATTAGAACACCTGAACCCGACATAGTATTATATTCATATTCTAACTGAGAGCCTCTTGTGTGCAACCACAGGGGAAATGTCTGACATTGACTATGTGACCTTGTTCCCCTGACACATACATTCTGGCATTAAAGTCTGCTTCATGAGCGTGCATATTGAACGTGTCAATGTCATGTGTGCCGGTTCTCTTGTGTGTTATGGTTGCCCCGTGATAAATCTTGAGCAAATGATCAATTTGAAAGCATTGTTTACTGCCTTTTGCATCCTTCCGTCTTGGCGCTTGTTGCTCATAGCAACTCGTTGAGAAGACGTTTTATCTCAACCTCTGCCGTCGGAGTTGCTAATGAACAGCTACTATGTCACCATTAGACTTTTATCGCATCCAGAAACCATTCCCTCATTAGTGAGCCTTATTTCTATTAAGGATGACATACTCTTCTGAGTAGAAAAAAAAATGGATGATAGAAACTGAAACACAAATTAATCTTTGCGTGGCAAATCTCTTCAAATGGGAAAGCTATTAAATTGTTTCATGTGAAGATGAAGAAGTGAAGCAGTTTATGTTATTTTTAAATATATGTAGTATACTGAATACACATGTTTTGGCCCTAGTTTTCATTGTATGCAATAGATGTTTTAAGTGGACTTGTTTATTTATTTTACATAATCAAGGATGCATGATCAGCATATAGAAAGAATGAGAATACCAAGTGAGAATTTAAAAATGGCTATTCATTGCCAAACTGAAATCTAGGCACGTAAACACATCAATTTCAACAGTTTAATTTAAAGGTATAACAATTCATTTATTTATTGATATTCCAAGATTTCCCACATCAGTCATTAAAGTTAACTGGTTATATTCGTTTTCAATCAAAACAAGACTGTCTTTCTCTGAGAAAACTACATTTTTTTAACCAATTTTCTGACATAGAGCGGCCCGCCGGCTGAGTGGTTAGCACATCAGTCTCACAGTGGGAGACCTGGGTTCAAATCCAGGTCGGTCTATTTGTGTGGTGCTTGCATGTTCTCCTCGGGCCTGCCTGGGTTTTTTTTCCGGGTAGTTTGGTTTCTTCCTACATTCCAAAAACATGCACAGTAGGCTGGATTAGACACTGTAAATTGCCCCTAGCTATGAGTATGATTGTGAATGATTGTTTGTCTGGTTGTACTCTGCGATTGGCTGGCCACCATAGTCATCTGGGATAGGCTTCAGCACCCTCGTGACCCCTGTGAGGATGGTCGCCCGGACGTTTTGGTCACCCGGACGTTTGGTTGCCCGGACGTTTGGATGCCCGGACGTTTTGGTCGCCCGGACGTTTTGGTCGCCCGGACGTTTTGGTCGCCCGGACGTTTTGGTCGCCCGGACGTTTTGGTCGCCCGGACGTTTTGGTCGCCCGGACGTTTTGGTCGCCCGGACGTTTTGGTCGCCCGGACTTTTTGGTCGCCCGGGCGTTTTGGTCGCCCGGGCGTTTTGGTCGCCCGGGCGTTTTGGTCGCCCGGGCGTTTTGGTCGCCCGGGCGTTTTGGTCGCCCGGGCGTTTTGGTCGCCCGGGCGTTTTGGTCGCCCGGGCGTTTTGGTCGCCCGGGCGTTTTGGTCGCCCGGGCGTTTTGGTCGCCCGGGCGTTTTGGTCGCCCGGGCGTTTGACAACATGACAGTTTACTGTTAAAATCACTTCTCAAAATTATATTCATGAGAGAGTTTAATATCTAAGTACTATTTAATATCAAAGTACTGTTTAATATCTAAGTACTGTTTAATATCTAAGTACTGTTTAATATCCAAGTACTGTTTAATATCTAAGTACTGTTGAAAACAGTAGATATTTAGATATTAAACTCTCACTCATGATTATGAAGACCGGCGACCAAAAGGGACCAAAAGACCGGCGACCAAAAATCCGGTCACGGTGAAGATAAGCAGAAAAATTCAGAATAGAAACATTGTGTGAAAATGTCTGTCAAAAATCATTGAAAATATTCCCGATCTTTTTATCATCGTGTTAACGTCATATTTTGACCGTTCTCATCTCATTTGAATGGAATATTCCATCATGGCGCCATTTTGCTACCATTGAACAACACATACTTGAAACATGTGCTTGGTAGATGCTCGAAAAGATTGCTCATCGTCCTTTTAGTCATCTCTTTTTATACGGGTGAAGCCTTAACAAGTTTAGACCATTAAACTCCATGGACACAAATTGAGCCCTGGCCATCCACTTCTCCACTCCTCAGAATTTGGCACAAAAGAGAATTAAATGCTCACCCCGTTTTATTTATTTCTCAGTATCTCGATAAAGCCAGCCAAGCACTTCTCGCTGGCTTTAAGAGGAAAAATATTAAAGGACTTAACCTCGCTATATAAAGCCAGGACGGCTTCCATCTTTCATTCTAAGCGTCTCTTCGGCCTTTTTTGGTTTCCGACGCTCATAAATAGAAACACGCCTCCCAAATATTGATTATGAATCAGACTAAATTTCATGACGGAACATATCTCGGACTTTTTTTGTTGATTTATTTCTTTATTTTCGCCCATCTATTGTGGGTGTTTGTGTGCAAAAGAGGATTCCGGAGAATCCCTAGCAAATGGTAGAAGCTCTGCTAAGAAATAAGCTGACTTCAATGGGGGGATTTACAGATCCCACTCAGAGGTAGGAGGGAAGCCATTCAAAGACACTTTTTTTTTCTCTTTTAAAGGCTGTTTATTTACTGTTCCCAATGACTGCCTCTGTCATACGTTTGTTGTTTCTCCACCAACCAGCTCACAGAGAATCAAATCTCTATTTTAGAGGCATGTTTCAAACTATTTCGATACATTGAAAGCATTTGTATTGAGAGTATAACACAGTCAGCACAATTGGGATGCTTTTGCCCTAACCCTAACATGGAAATATAACCCATGCCAAAATGGTAGAACGCTACTATCAGTCGTTTTAGGACCAAATGTTTTCAAATAACAGATAATATACCTCTATTTTGTGGATTTTTAACTATTTATTTACTGACATGGCAATGGTTTGTTGTCTTTTATATTGTTCATCTTAATACAGTGGTTACGATGGTAATCTGTTCCGGAGTTGGGATTGTAAAGCGAAATTATTGTTATACACTGGTACCTTGACATATGAGTACCCTGACATACGAACGATTTGAGATAAGAGTAAAATTTTGAGCACATCTTTATTTTGAGACAAATTTTACTATACAAGCATACAGCGGATGTGAGAGGCTTCTCATAAGAACATCATGGCCACTGTTTTTCCTGTCACAAATCCCTAATGTAATGTCTCTATGAGCACTGGGCGGAGAATTGCATTTTTTTCTAGTGTTTTTTTCCTCGTTAACCAGTGCGAATGGCGGAACTTGGTCGCCAATACGAGAGGAGTATATACTACTACTTCTCGTTGGCAAGTGGTTGTGCGCTATCCTATTGTGAGGACATTTGTGTGCATCATTTTCAGGATATTTTGAAGGGAAAACAAAAGAAAACAACCCTCGATAGGTTGCATCTGAAAGTTTGGGTGGAGGCGGGGCTAATAGAGCCAACCTGGGAGAAGAAAGGTATCAAAATTTAAAACAAAATTAGAATACAGTTTAGTGTAAGGTTAGATTAAACTTATTTTTAAGTGTTTCTCCATTGTAATCCAAGTTCATTCAAATTTGTTTATGTTACGAGCGCGTTGCCGTGCAAAAAGAAAAAATAACATGTGAGAATGAATAAACAAGTCAAGACAAAGATACAAAATATGAGAATGCCCAAAAAGAGAAGTTTAGATGGGGAAAAAATGATAACAATTATGGAAAAAGTGGTGTCAAAGCCAGAGAAGAATAAGATTTACCCATCAGTACTTTGTGTGCTCGTCTTTCCATGAAAAATGGGAACATTAACAATTCTCCGTCAACGATCAACTTGGACTTAAATGTTTGAAATCCGTGCTCGTCACACCATGACTGGATCCGTAAATGGCAAGTCCATCAATTCAGTGTCAATTCCTCAATTTCCACTGGAGCCACAGTGGGAAGTGAGGCGGCATTAATTATGAAGCTTCCAGCTCTGAGGGACAGTTCATCTTTGTCATTTTGATGTTAGAGAGACATTTGGATTTGCCATCTGGATTAGAGGCGGGGTCTCAGCACTTGACCACTAACCAAGCATACAAATTCTGCCCATGCCACTAAAAGGGAAAAATATATTGGCCCTTACTTTTCTTGTTTTCTACCTTTTTAGTTGTTTTTAAACACCTGGCCGGATTCTTGAACATTTGAATAGGAAAACTTATAGTGAGAGGAATAGATAGATTATGGAAACGTAAGTATTACAAATATGATGCTGGTAATAATGATAGTGATCAATCTTATTAGGTTATGTAAATTTTTTGTTCAAATTATTTTATTTTTTATTGTATTGTGTTAAGTGATTTGTCATTTGTAGTAGTAGTGGTAGTTGTAGTAGTTGTAGTTGTAGTAATAGTAGTAGCAGTTGCTGTTGTAGTAGTAATGGTAGTAGCAGTTGCTGTTGTAGTAGTAATGGTAGTAGCAGTTGCTGTTGTAGTAGTAATGGTAGTAGCAGTTGCTGTTGTGGTAGTAGTTGTTGTAGTAGTAGTAGTTGTTGTTGTTGTAGTTGTTGTTGTTGTAGTCGTTGTTGTGGTTGTTGTTGTTGTAGTCGTTGTAGTTGTTGTTGTTGTAGTCGTTGTTGTAGTCGTTGTTGTAGTTGTAGTTGTTGTAGTTGTAGTTGTTGTAGTCGTTGTAGTTGTAGTTGTTGTAGTCGTTGTTGTAGTTGTAGTTGTTGTAGTCGTTGTTGTAGTTGTAGTTGTTGTAGTCGTTGTTGTAGTCGTTGTTGTAGTCGTTGTTGTAGTCGTTGTTGTAGTCGTTGTTGTAGTCGTTGTAGTTGTTGTCGTCGTAGTCGTTGTAGTCGTTGTAGTCGTTGTAGTCGTTGTAGTCGTTGTAGTCGTTGTAGTCGTTGTAGTCGTTGTAGTCGTTGTAGTAGTCGTCGTTGTTGTAGTTGTAGTAGTCGTTCTTGTTGTAGTTGTAGTAGTCTTTGTTGTTGTAGTTGTAGTTGTTGTTGTAGTAGTAGTAATAGTATTTTTGTCCTCATTCAGTTGTTCTGAGACATTAAAATTGCAAGAAAAAATAACTTACCTTTTTCTATTATTTATTCATCTATTACAATATTCAAAATCTCAATTTCACCCTCTTTCAAAAGAAATTAGTCTGTTGTTAGAATGAACAAACACCAGGTATACAGCGATACCACCGAGAGATTATTATTCACATATCTATTTGTTGTCGCAGAGCAAGCGACTGAGCACAATAATACAAAAAATATATAACATTGTTGACAGAATTGGGGCGTCGCTTTGATCACACCTTTTTTTTTCAATGTCTTTTGTGTACTTTTAATGCATTTGCAGCGGAACACATAAAGCACGCTCTTTGCATAGCTTAGAATAAGTCAGCGCTGTGATGTGATGCTAAGCTCACCGTCAGTATGCGCCATCATGGACGGGCGTGCCAGGGAATTTGAAACTTCATTACAAATGTGTAGTATTTTTTGTTGTTGTTGTATTTATTTCATTTCGAACATATTTTCCTGACTATAAGTCCCACTTTTTCATAGTTTGGCTAGTCCTGCGACTTATACTCCAGTATGACTTATTTTTGTTTGATTTTTCTGCCCAGTAACAGTATGTTATATTTTTTCTAAATAATATAGTTATGTAAAAAACTGTTTTATTAGCAAATGCCTATTTAGCCAGTTGGTCTCCATCTTGTTATTGTTACTTTAACATGTTTTTATTTAATCATTTTTTTTCAGTTTTTAGTTAAAAGATCATTTTGTAAGATCTAAAAATATATTTAAAAAATAGCTTAAATAACCATTGTTTTAGATATATAAAAAATGAATTTTCAAGGCTTTTAATCCAGTTCTTTTAATCCATTTATAAAAAAAAAATCTGCTGACTTTCTGTATTAGGATCAATTTAAAATCAAGAGTATAGATGCATATTACATTTCCTGATTTCCCCCCTTTTAAAACAATAATTATAATTTTTAATGATTTTTTTCTGTGTTTTTAGTTCAAAAATCATTTTGTAAAATCTAAAAATAAATGTAAAAAAAAGCTAAAATAAACATTGTTTTATATCTATTAAAAACGGAATATTCAGGGCTTTTAATCCAGTTCTTTTAATCCATTTATTTAAAAAAAATCTAAATATTACATCTAAAATGGTACGGCCCACATAAAATCAAGTTGACGTTAATACGGCCCGCGAACCAACCTGAGTCTGACACCCTTGATTTACAACAATTCGCTGCATATTTTCCAATTGAAAGTGAAAAGAACAAAGTGTACTTAACGGATGTTCCTGTTTAATAATCCTATGAATTGTGTCGCCTGCTTTAAACACCGTGTTTTGCCTGTCTAATCTTGATTTTTGACGCGCGCACACCTTGGAAAATGCTCTCCAGAGATTTTGACAGCATAGAGATTCAAACTGGAGCCCGGCGATAAAGATTAATGAGGCTCCCGTTCTCGGTGTCAATTTTAGGGCATCTCTGCGTGGGATGGGGCGAGGCATCAGCATCTTAGCTCAACTTGGAGGCGGGGGATGAGAAGGAAGGTCAGCCGTGATGTGGGCGGGGCTCGTGGGTATTTTTATGATTTTTTTTCAGGGTAATAATGATAGAAAGGTAGAATGCGCTGGAGCAGAGGGCTCACAAAGGCGTTAGAAACACGATTCCCTTCTCAGACCTCGACAGCTGTTCCACCTGGATGACCATCAAAGTTGTTGCTTGGGTAAAGTACACAGGATTTATTGACGGGAGGATAAAAGTGGGGAAATAGTGCTTCCAATTGTAAATAAATGGACATTATTGGGGATGTATATACTAAGAATTGTTGGGACTTTGTCAATCTGACACCAAAAAAATAAAAGAGGAAAAAAAAGACTTATAAAGTCTTATTTTGGTAGGGAATTTTATTTTTTTATGTATATACCGGACTATAAGTCACATTTTTTTTTGGTACTAGTTTGCCTGGGCCTCTGAAAAATACTCAGATGCGGCTATATATATATATATATATATATATATATATATATATATATATATATATATATATATATATATATATATATATATATATATATATATATATATATATATATATATATATATATATATATATATATATATATATATATATATATATATATATATATATATATATATATATATATATATATATATATATATATATATATATATTTTTTTTTTTTTTTTTCTTTTTGACCACTGACAACCTGTTAGTTTGTTGCTTTTTTTTAGTTTGTGGTTATCTGAAAAAAAATTGTTATTTCAACAAAAGCCTATTTAGCCAGTTGTTCATCTTCCTATTGTTACGTTAATTTATATTTGTTTTGGGGGTCTAATAAATTTTTAAAAATTACTTTCCAAAAATGCGACTTATACTCCAGTGGGACATCTATATGTTTTTTTCCTTTGTACTCTTTGGCTAGTGCAAAACTACGGCCCATGAGCCACATTTGGCCCATTAGGCTTTTTAATCCGGCCCGCTGACGTTGTCCAAATGTATTTTTTTCCCCAAGATGGCGCCATCACGCGGAAGCCATTGACAGTAGCTCTGTCCACTCTTATTTGTTTTTTGCGTTTTACAGCCCGTCTATCTTTTTTAAATTACATTTTAATATTTCTTAATACATTCCTTTTCACTTTACTTTGTACTTAATACATTTTACTTTAATAATGAGTGAGGAGTATGTTAATACTTTAATCCTTTTTTTCTGTTTAAGTTTAATTCGTACTGTTAACGAATGCACTTTTTTATATGTATCGTATCTTCTGCTGACCCCGCCCATCTGTCACATTTTTAAAGTCAATGTGGCTCCCGGGCGCAAAAGTTTGCCCACCCAACTTATGTTATTATATTACCATATTATAGTCCAACAAATACGGTAATATAGCCACAAAAAAGTTCTTTAATCGGCTGTCAACCCTCCCACTTCAAATGTATTGGACATCTAGCACTGTTAATGGAAAACAATTAAATGTCTAACCAGGTCAAGCAATAATTTTACATATATAACATATTAATACAAAAATATTAATATTAAAAAATATATATTTTCATAAACTATGAGTGCTGCATTTGTGCTTTAATAATCTACGTGCTATGAAGCCAAAAGATCTGAATCCATATTCAAAAAAAACCAAAAATATCATTCAAGGTGCAATATGGGGATTCTCAGTGCATAATTTGTCAATTTTTTTTTTTCTTCCTCATAAATGATTGCAAGAGAATAAATCACCCTCGATTAGAGAATTGCAAGCACGTCCACAGCTGTGGAAATACATTTTATGATTATGTGGATCTTAAGGCTCCACGCGTTCAGAGTTTTAATGACACAGCAGGAAAATAAAGTGAGTAATAACATTCCCTCACTTGTTTTTTTTCTGATACTTGACGGCGATCTGTCAATGACGAGCTGAGCTTTTTTTACAGGCAGACATAAATTTCCGTTTTTTTATTTTATTTTTTATTTTTTTTGGCTGTCACACTGCCAATCAGTATGTCGCAGGCGGACAAATTCGAACAGCAGATTAGGAAAGGCGTCCTTGCTATTTTCTTAATAACATTAGCAGTGGAGCGTGATGATGAATATGCAAAAAAAATGGGGTAATATTGTCATTTGGATGAAGCATTTATGGTTAAAAGGCTTTTTTTTGGTTTTATAAGGTCAGTGCTTCTTTGTAGATTAGTTCTGTATTTTCACGACTATAAGGCGCACTTAAAAGTCTTAAATTTTCTCCAAAATTGACAGTGCGCCTTATAATCCAGTGCGCCTTATATATGGAAGAAATGTCATTCATTGAGGGTGTGCCTTATAGTGCGGTGCGCCTTATAGTCGTGAAAATACGGTAATTCTTTGCAGTATCGTGTCAAGTTGTTAGTTTTGATGGCTCACAAAATTTAGGATTTTATTTTTCGGTATTTTTTTTGTTGCATATTTTTTTGCTAAAAAATGACTGAATCTAGGATACGGCTTATATGCGCATAAATTAGACTGGACAAGCATGAAAGGTGATGAAGACAAAATGCTATAATGGAATATAATGTGGCAGATACGGTCATTTATTTCAAAATTGATAAAAGATAAATAGATAAAACGGCCCGCCATCTTACTGTAGTTAAACGTGATTTGATTGGCTAGATGCGAGTAGCCTTGATACGTATTTGTAGTGTTTGTTTGTAATGATATTTTAATATTTCTTGATACATTCCTTTTGTGTTGACTTTGTACTTTATACTTTTTACTTTAATGATGAGTGATGAGTATGTTAATACTTTAGTTCTTTTTTTCTGTTTATGTTTCATATGTACTGTTAACGGATGCACTTTTTTATTTGTATCGCATCTTGTGCTGACTCGGCCCATCTGTCAGATTTTTTATAAGTCAATATGGCTACCGGGCCAAAAAGTTTGCCCACCCCTTGGTTAGTTATTGGCCATCTTTGCTTTCAAACTAAATTTCTTTGAGCTTGAATCCGACTAGATGCCATTTTTAATTACGCACGCAAGTAACGATTAACGTGGGTTGAAAAATGAGTTTTGGCAATGGAATGCTATTAAAAATTCATCATAAACGAGAATCTGGATTTAAGAATTCAACTACAATTGCAAAAAAACAGGATTTATTTCACTTAAAACCCACAGAACGACAAACTAAAGTTGAAACCGGTTGGCAAAATGTGTCTTCTCTTACTTACGATTTATTACCGCTGTCAACAACTTCTTAATTAACCTCAGTTCTCAATCATGTGTTGAAAGGCTTGCTTTTAATTGCGACCGTTCTTTCTCAGTAACTATGCACCCGTATCCGTGTCTAATAGAAATAAAAGTGCTCGAAGAAATTTGAGTATCTCTCCCATGTGGTTAGCATTAGTATAGTCTCGCTACACTGCCTTCTTATTGCTTCCAATTATTTCCTTTTTGACCCTCAATCCAATCAATTTTTTTAACCAATTCGGTTCCAGATCTGTTATCACCTAATGGTCCGAACCCAAATATGTTCTTTAGCGTAAAATTCCTTTTCTGAGCAATCATACCGTTTTTGAACCTAAAAACTGACAAAAACCCTTATTTTTCAGTGGCCATTTTTGTGAATTTTAAACCAAAACACGGCTCCTTGGGAACAATAAATATTTTGGCGGATATCTTCTCAACATATAAGATACATTACCCAAAAAGACCTTGGTCCTTAGCACCATATTTCAAAAAGTTGCATAGCGACTACTGTGCTGTTGAAAAAAGTGACCTGGCACATTTATCTCTTCACCACTACTGACACGACCATTTTTTATATTTTTATTTATTTTTTATTATTGAGCATGAGCTCATCCCATTAGTCTATGTCCACCGGGGGGGAAGATGGTTATCTGCTCAACAGGGAATTAATCAGTCCTCTCTGTGTTTTTAAGTGACGCCATAGATATCTCTATTGTTAAATCTCCTACTTACCATTCCAAAAAAATACGCAAAATTAAATTATAATAATTATAACCACACATTTTAAACCTTCTTTAGAAAAGTAAAAAAATTCACTCGATTATTCTTCTTTTTCTGGTATTTCCACTTTGTATATTAAAGGAATGTAAATATTTTTAAAAATTCTGAACTGATGAATTAATTGCCGATCTATTAGGTCAATGTCTACCATTGACAAGAATACATTTTATAGTGAGAGGATGTAAAAAGGATGAGTTAATTGTTGAATAGTCATGTAGTTTTTCAAGTTATTCAACAGACAGCGGTATTGTGTGGAATCTTGTTTGGGTACCTGGTGGTCGTAGTTCAGTTGAACCTGTTGTAGTTCCCTTACCCCAATTCGCACTTGCTCTGAATCTCATCCTAAAATTATATTATTTGTGTGTACTTTTGTGTGTGTTTAATAGCATTAGATCAAACTATAAATCTACTTTTGGCCTTTGTGGATTTTATTTTCCATATTTTCTCCAAATACTTCAAGTAAAGTACAACAAATTATTTAATATTGGTATGCCTAGTAGCCAAAATCAAATTATTATTTATTTATTATTATTATTACTTATTTATTTTTTCTCCACACCCAATTACTACTTAACATACCTGTCAACTTATAAGTTTTTCCCGTATTTTATGCATTTTTTTGGTAATTTCAAATTGCATAGGCCATATGACATCTTTTGTACTGGATTTTTTTAAGTACGTTTTTAGTAAAACCGATCTTTTTACCCATTCCGGCTCAAATCTGGATCATCTCAGTCACTGCCACAAGACAAAAACATCATTAACAACTACTAATATTGTCATACTTTAAGCATGAATAGCCCATACCTTTTCACTATATTAATATAGTGCGTCAGCAAGCAATGTACCCAGACAGTCAAACTATCAGCGCCATACAGCGACATCTACACTTTTGAATTTAGTGCTTACACAAGGCGCACTGACTGATTGGGCGCCAGTCCACTTTGGATTATACTTTAAGTACACCCTATGTGAGTAAATGTGTTGCATTTATACGGTTTATTATCGCTTAATTAGGGGAATTGCAATCATTAATAGGGGAGCAATTGGCTGAGGTTGACATCTATGCTACTACTATGTGTAGTTTAATGTTTTAGGGTGAAATTAATTTGACATTGACAAGGTAAAGATCCTGTAGTATAGACGTTGGCATTTTTGTCACCGAGTTTTAAAAGATCTCCATGGAGGATTTCAATTAGTCGAACACAAACTGAATGGTCTTTTACTACCTCTGCTGACAAATCAGTGCGACTGACTCGCTACAAAAGACTGCCGTTTGAGTCCTGCTATCTTGTTCTTCTTCTTCTTGTCTCGCCGGCGTTCTTATCTGCCGATAGTGCGACGGCTCCCAGTTTATTTCCCCACTCAGCCATCCGAGTCAAGAAACCCCGTGCAAGTCCTCCACTTTGTATCGCCCATCAAGTCCGAGCAGCAATTTCCCACTCGTCTGGCACTTGGATAGTTTTTTTTTACCCACCGAGTACCGCGTGATAAATCTACTGCGCTAATTCCACAAGAGGTTGTATTGCACTATGTAAAGCAATCATGGATGCCAAACTACATCTTAATTTCCAGTTTTGTGTCCTTATTAACCTGACCTATTTGTGCATTTTTAAAAGTAATATATGATGGACACGATATAAATAGAATACTGAAAGGCAGGGGTGTGAAATATTGGTCCAGTGGGCCAGAAACGGTCCATTCGGGCAATGATCTGACCATTTTAGATATAATACTTAGATTTTTTTTTATAATTGGATTAAAAGAACTGGATTAAAAGTCTTGTATATTCAGTTTTTCATAGATCTAAAACAATGTTTATTTTAGCTTTTTAAGAAATATATTTTTAGATTTTATGAAATGATTTTTGAACTACAAACAGAAAAAATGATTTAAAAAATACAATAATTGATTTAAAAGGGAGAAAATCAGGAAATTTAATATACGTCTATACTCTTCATTTTAATTTGATCCTAAAACAGAAAGTCAGCACTTACGATTTACTTTCCCGGGCCACACAAAATGATGCGGCGGACCAGATTTGGCCCCCGGGCCGCCACTTTGACACACTTTCTATCGGAAAGAGAATTTGTAGTCCATTCAAACAGAATCAAATACTTGTATTTGTTTTTCTATTTTCCTTTCCACAGTCACATTCAATTTTTTTGTGGTGGTCATGATCGAGTTACCAACAAGAAGTGACCTGGAAATGCCCCAAAAAAATCAACAGAAGGCAAGAAATATCCCGGAAATTCCCCCCAAATGTATAGAAAATAATCTAATCTGTTTACAAAGTGTCCTTCAAGTACCCTAAAATGAAAAATGGAGCCCCAAATATATAGAAAATAATCTAATTTGTTTACAAAGTGTCCTTCAAGTACCCTAAAATGAAAAATGGAGCCCCAAATATATAGAAAATAATCTAATTTGTTTACAAAGTGTCCTTTAAGTACCCTAAAATGAAAAATGGAGCCAGTATGTTATTTTCTTGTTCCAAAATTACTAAACTGACCAGCCTACATGAAATCTAATTGGCCCCAACTTGAACCGGGTTTGAAGCCCCTCCTCTAAGATATATTTTGAGCAAAGACTCTAAGCTAATCACAGTGGCCCAAAAAATCCATTAAAACTGGAAATGAAACGGGGCGTGTAGAAAAACAAGTGTTTTAATTTTTGGCGGGTCAGCTGGGCCACGGGAGCTGGCGTCGTCCCCGCGTAGCCAAGCTCATCAAATCCGTCCTCCCAGCCGTCCCTCCATGGGGTCAAGCAGGCTCAATAGCAGCCTCTTAATTACTCACCTCATTAACGCGTACAACTCCTTTTCAGTCACTCCGTCGTTGCGGCGTGCATGCTCATCAGCAGCTGCGCCAAGAGTGGACTCCCGTGCTTTTCCTTTTGCCGCTTTGAGAATTCCCCACTATCAAAAATATCATCAGGCTAGTTAACACTCCAGCTTCAAACACCCGACTTTTTGGACCATCATCAAAAATGCAACCTGTATCTCTTCATTCGAGAACAAGTAGTGCTTTTGACTAGGAAAAGGAAGCGAATGGTGGAAATTCATATGTCAATTTACATGGTTTTCTCGCGTTTTAGCCGTCTTTTCATCATTTCAAATTGTGTATCGTATAAGATCTTTTGTATGAGATTTTTTTTAAGTAGTTTTTTTGTAAAACCGATCTCGTTTTACCCATTTTGGCTCTAATCCAGATTGTCTCGGTTACTGGTAGCAGACGAAAACATAATTGTCGACTGCTAATATTGTCGTACTTCAATTCACTTTGGGGAAAAGTTTAGACTTTTAGATCACATTAGATAATATTTGGTTTTGATTTGGGTTTGATTTGATTTGGATTTGGGTTTGATTTGATTTGTATTTGGTTTTGATTTCATTTCGATTTGGTTTTGATTTGATTTCGATTTGGTTTTGATTTGATTTGATTTGATTTGATTTCGGTTTGGGTTTGGTTTCGGTTTGGTTTCGATTTGGTTTCGATTTGGTTTCGATTTGGTTTCGATTTGGTTTCGATTTGGTTCGATTAGGTTTTGATTCGATTAGGTTTTGATTCGATTAGGTTTTGATTCGATTAGGTTTCGATTTTGATTAGATTAGGTTTCGATTTTGATTAGATTAGGTTTAGATTTTGATTATATTTAGATAACTTTATTCATCCCGTATTCGGGAAATTTCATTGTCACTATAGCGAAAGGGTAACAATACAGACACAGCAAAAGACATTTTAGACATAAGACTTAAGAGCGCCCTATGTGAGTAAATATTTACCGTTAAGCATTTGTATGGTTCATTATAACTTAATAAGGAGAATTGCAATCATTAATAATGGAAGCAATTGTCCGAGGTTGCCAGGTATGAATTCAAGACAGCAAAACAATTGTTGAAAGAAACTCAAGAAAATCAAGCTTGCCTTCGTGTCAAATAATGACATTAATCTTGTGATGTTACTTTTCTGGGATGGCAAAGTTTGGAGTCAAACCCCTTGAATGGGTAATTGTGGACAAAATTGTCCACAGAAGGCCAGTCCAACACTGTGACTACATCGAAATGTAGCCCGGAAGCCACGAAGTGGGAGCCCACACACACACACACAAGCGCCTCATATATAAAGACGTTACTTCCAGACACTTTGTTCCTTTTATTTGATTCTTCCGTGCAGCTAAGTAGCGATTGTGAACGAGGCCCTACGGTTATTGAGGACATTTGTTTGTGAAAGCGATTGGCCGTTGATGTTCTGAACGCTGTAATGTGATTCATAGCCTCAAGTTCCGTTTCAGCTTAACTTTGTGGAGGACTTTGCAGAAGAAAATAACATTTGGATGACTTTGGTTCTTATTTCATTTAACTTGTTAAATAGGTTTGAGTGTGGTAAATGTAACTGAATGTTTTTTTTTTAATTAGCTGGCGACCAGTCCAGTTTGTTTTTGGTGCTGCCGCTTTTTATTCATGCGAGACATATGTTGCGAAAGCAGAAATATGGGATTTCAAGCTGTTCTACAAGGCGTATTCTTATCTTCTTTTTTAAAGTCTGTGTTAAGATGCAATGTGTTAGGATTGTTATTTTTTTTAAAGTAGGAGGAAAATGTAGAGAAAAGGAGAATTTAAATGGTGTTTTTTTTTTGCTTGATGCAACTGTTTTAGAATGTGTTTTTGGAAGTGGGCGGGGCTTTTTCTCACAATGTGACCTTTGTAAGCCGGTGGCAAAATAAAAAGAGGTGTTGCCGCACCATTTTTTCGTGGTCAAAAGCAACACCTTTTCTGTGAAGTTGAAATCATTCTAAAAAAAATACACAAAAAAATAGGGCATTGTTACTATGGCATTTTGGTCATTTTAGTGCATACAAAAGGCTGATTAGGCACGCCGTTCACTTTGGGGAAAAGTTTAGACTTTTAGATTAGAGTAGATAAGATTTGGTTTCGATTTGGTTTCGATTTGGTTTCGATCTGGTTTGGATCTGGTTTAGATCTGGTTTAGATTTGGTTTAGATTTGGTTTAGATTCGATTTTGATTCAATTTTGATCGACTTTTTAGATTAGGTTGAGTTGGTTTAGATTGGCTTTAGATTGGATTTAGATTGGGTTTAGATTGGGTTTAGATTAGGTTTAGATTAGGTTTAGATTAGGTTTAGATTAGGTTTAGATTAGGTTTAGATTAGGTTTAGATTTGGTTTAGATTTGGTTTAGATTAGGTTTAGATTAGGTTTAGATTTGGTTTGGATTTGGTTTGGATTTGGTTTGGATTTGGTTTGGATTTGGTTTGGATTTGGTTTGGATTTGGTTTGGATTTGGTTTGGATTTGGTTTGGATTTGGTTTGGATTTGGTTTGGATTTGGTTTGGATTTGGTTTGGATTTGGTTTGGATTTGGTTTGGATTTGGTTTGGATTTGGTTTGGATTTGGTTTGGATTTGGTTTGGATTTGGTTTGGATTTGGTTTGGATTTGGTTTGGATTTGGTTTGGATTTGGTTTGGATTTGGTTTGGATTTGGTTTGGATTTGGTTTGGATTTGGTTTGGATTTGGTTTGGATTTGGTTTGGATTTGGTTTGGATTTGGTTTGGATTTGGTTTGGATTTGGTTTGGATTTGGTTTGGATTTGGTTTGGATTTGGTTTGGATTTGGTTTGGATTTGGTTTAGAATTAGGTTTAGAAGAAAAAAACAAAAAATAGGGCATTGTTACTATTGCATTTTGGTCATTTTAGTCCATACAAAAGACTGATTAAGCACCCCGTTCAATTTTAGACTTTTAGATTAGGTTTAGAGTTGGTTTAGATCGGAAAAAACTCACTAAAAATAGAGCATTGTTACTATGGCATTTTTGGTCGATTTCCTGACGTTTTCTGATGTTTACTCAAGTAGAATTGGCAATTAAAATAAAAACAACTCAACTAAGGACTAGCTTTAATGTTGTAGTATTAATATATCACAATATAGACATCAAGGCACTATTTTTTTTAATATAATTTTTTCCGTTCCCTTTTTAATATTATCCGCGTTATCCTTCATCGCAGAAACACATTGACGCGTGACAGGTTGGCTTTTTATGCTATTCTATCCCTAGCCATTCATCTTTCAGACTCGGGGACCTTGATTTGCAGAATGAAATGCAAAGTTTATTTTCAATAAAAAAATTAAATCATCCAAAGAAAACTTTGAACCATTGAGATGTCATTCTGTTCTTTTCTCCTTCTTCTTTTTCGGAGACATAGGAGAGAGATAGTGTAGCCATGACGGGTGTCGCTTGTGTATGTTGGCTTTTCAGTCTTAGTTTTGTTCCTTTTGAAGCTACACAATCCTCTCAAGGCTGTGCTTATCCTGGTTTTTGGTGCACCTTTTTTTGTAACACATGTCTGCTCATTTTGTCAATATAGGGCTCTGTAACAACCATCTTTTTTGGTGGATTTTTTATGCCTTACATCCTTATCAAAAACGTCAGGCAAACTCTGATCATATTTTGATTTTTTGGAGTTAATTAGACTGTGAAATAATGAATTTTTTAGGTTACATTTTTACCTTATTTCATATTTGAGGCACTGAATTTTATTTTTTTGTTATTATTTGTATTGCAAGAAGCAAAGTTTTGAGATATTTTAATCGATTTATAGCAGAGGTCGGGAACCTTTTTGAAAGAAAAAGCCATAAACAATTCCTATTTTTAAATGTTATTCTTTATGAGCCATACTGACAATTTAAAGGTCAAAATACATGAAATTTTGCAGTTATTTTATTACCTTTAAAGTACAAAAAAAGTCTCTGAATTCCTTTAACAATGTTGTTACGCTGCTGCTAATCAATGAATATTAATGAGTTCAATGTGTATCAATGGTTTTCATACTTTAGCTAAGAGCCATATGCACCTATTATAAGAGCCACTTGTGGCTCCCGAGCCTTATCTTCCCTACCACTGATTTACAGTGTTGTTTGGCTTTAGATTTTTTTTTAAAGTAGTTTCTCAGAAAAAATGAAACATCATAATCATCAAAATATCCACAATTTGTTCAAATTGATGTTTTGTTGTTGTTAAATATTTTATTTTGAAGGTCATTCAAGCAAAATTAAAAGCAAATGCTTGTTATAATGCATTTTTTTCCAATTAATTAAAAGTTATTTTTCTTTTCAATATAGCTGTAGAGTTTCTAATTTACAAAAAAGAAAACATGAAGTATTTAGTTTATTGGATATTCTTTCTAAATACTCTATAAAAGAAACTTAATTAAAAAATGTCTATGAATGCAAATTTCCACCAAAGCAACCAAATTCAAAGCATCAGATAAACAACCAAATAATCATAAAATTCCATTTTTTACCTCTGTGACCTTTGACCTTCTTTCATTTCATATTAAAACCAAACCCAGCGATTTTTATTATAAACCCTTTAATTATTCAACAGCATTTTTGAAGTTATTCTAATAAAAGTACTACTCAATCTTTATCACTTTACACCATTTTATCAATCATCAAAAAAACAACACCGGAACTAAAATCTGATTCAATTCAAACACTTCAATTTCATAGTAACAAACTGATAGAATGTATTTTGCACTTGTTACCAATTACATGCCCGCCACGACTCCACTACGTACTGGACTGTGAGTAATCCAGCACATCTTTTGAAGTCCATATAGTTATTATGTCCACACCAGTCGGCGCCGGCCCTCCTCCTGCGGCTTGTGATGCCGTCAGGCTTGGTTTGCTGCGCGTTCAGCCGTTCATGTGTGTTCTTATGTGGCCTGTTTACTCCAATGGCTTACTGAGCACCACCACTACATCATCACAATCCACTTAAACAATGTGTCCAATAACCAGAGTATTTTCATTAGCACCTTGCAAATTGTCTCCATTTTCTAGATGCAATGGTACCTTGAGATATGAGCTTAAATAGTTCCGGGATTGAGCTCGTATGTCGATTTACTCGTCATTCAAATGAACATTTCCCATAGAAATGAACTAAAAACATATTAATTGGTTCTAACCCTCTGGAAAATAACACCAAAAACAGGATATTGGATTGGAATTTTTTTTTTATTTGTTCTAATTTGCCATCTATTAACAAAATAAATAACTAGTGGTTTAATAGTACTAAAATGTGTTTAATACTACTAAAATTAGACAGATTTCACGGAGGGGATAGACTTTTGCACGGCAACGCGCTCGTAACATAAGAAACATTTTTAATTGAAATTGGATTACAATGCAGACACACTCAAAAATAAGTTCAATCTAACTTTACACTAAATTTACTTCTAATTTTGTTTTAAATTTTGATACCTTTCTTCTCCCGGGTTGGCTCTATTGGCCCCGCCTCCCCACTGATTTTCAGATGCAACTTATCGAGGGTTGTTTGCTTTTGTATTTCCTTCAAAATATTCCAAAAATGATGCACACAAATGTCCTCACAATGGGATTAAGCACAACCACTTGCCAACATGAAGTAGCTCTCATATTAGCAATCAAGCTCCGCCATTCACACTAACTAACGGGAAAAAAAAAACACTGAAAAAATGCACTGCTCGCCCAGTGCTCATAGAGACATTACACGAGAATTGTGGAATCGCTGCATGCTCGTATATCAAAATTTGTCTCATATCTCAAGATAAATATTTGCCCAAAATTTTACTCGTATCACAAGATAAATATTTGCCCGAAATTTTATTCATATCTTAAATTGCTCGTATCTCAAATTGCTCATATGTCGAGGTACAACTGTATATATATATTTTTTAGTTGTTTCTTATTTTGGGGGGTAGCAGAATCCATTTTAACTTGCACGGCTGACGTTGAATGATGACGGTTCCGTGCCATTGATTGTGATAGATGTCCAATCTGTTTTGACGGACTGTTCGAACAATTGCTGGCGGCTTTCAGGGAAATGATTTGCACGTCTATCATCAATGAGAGTCAAGAATTATGATTTAAAACTTTTCACTGTTAAGTGCCAATATGCTAATGTTACTACTTGTTTTTTGTAATACACAATTGTTAGAAAAATTCAGGATCGGGGTGATACGAGTATTGTACTCCCAGTCCTTGTTTGTGGTACATTTATGGTTTGAAGCTATTAATTATTAATACCATATCATCTTAGGGCGGCGGTATGGGGGAAAAGTGGCTAGCACTTCAGTCTCACTGTTCTGAGATTGAGGGTTCAATTTTTGGTGGGTTACTGCTTTTGTATCTGGAGTTGTGTGGCTCCAGTTTTTTTAACTAGGTCTACGATGGCTTCTGTGTCTTGTGTATGTTTTTCTACAACAACCAAAAAATTCCCAAACACAGAATAAAATAAAGTTCTTACCTAATCTAACCTAACCTAAAAGTTAACATTACCAGAGGGAACAACAACAACAACAACAACAACTTGACTCATGTTTACTTTAATGTCCATATATGTAAAGCTTTTAGATAATCTTCACAACAACAAAAATGGCTTCTGATATTTTTGGGCAATGTAACTATTGGTCTTATTCTTATCTGTGTTATAGTCTATTTTATTTTTATTTTTCCTGGATCTTGCAAGCGGGCATAAAATGGCAGTTTAGCACACCCAAATCTGAAGTAGCCTCAGAAGTATGCGAGTTTAATGGTACGTGACGGGCAGATTTCCAATGTTGATCTTTTTTGTAGCTTTCCACTGAACAACACGCATCTTGCGTGTTGTGTTAAGTAGGCAAAGCATGAGAAAAATGCGATTTGAAGGGAAAAAAATGCTTAATGAGCCCCACAGTGCCACTGGTGTTAGTGTGTATCGCAGAATACATGAATAGCTATCATGTCCGCCTTGGACTGTGGGAAAAACTCGGGCTTTGTGCCCCCCCTTGCCAGAGGTGTTCAGGGGGCCACGTTGAATTGAGCTGGAGGGTCTTCTTCCGTAGTGGGGTGGGTCAGTGGTTTTACATTAGCATTTTAATGAGGGGAGCTTGGAGGAAACGAGGGAAAGGATGACCCAGGTGACACTGGAACAATGTATAGGATTCATTAACGTGGTTAGAATGCATTGAAATAATGGCGAGGCTGTTGGAGTGTTGATGACTTTTGATTTGATGGCGGGGTATTTGTTCGGTTGAAAGGGAAAATCGGAGGTTGAGTTGGATTTTGTGTTTGTTGCGCGAAAAGTATATTTTGAATTTGTCTTTTTAAGCACTTTATCATTAATAATGTTCAGTGGCAGCTCAAGTCACGAATTGCTTTTACGTACAAAATTTACGGTGAGAACAATGCTAACTACTTTTCCAATATATGAAAACAAGATAAAAGCTACGAAATCCCATCAATACAATACATGTATCTGTTATTTTATTTTGAAATTGTCACAGTGACATTGCGTCCTGCTTGACAATCTCCCTTCTCTATGATGGATTCTCACAGCAACTCCATGTTTTTTTTAAAGTGACTTTGTCCTTTATTTAAAATTACTCGTCTGAATGAAATCAAGAATTTCACGTTAAGTAACTTTCTTCTTTATTTAAAATTATTAGTGATGAAATCAGGAATTTCATGTTACAGAACAAGTTCTGGAACCAATTAATTCAAAATATTTGAAAACAAGATACATGGTCCCCCAAAACATCAATATTCCTTGTATCTGTTTTATTTTGAAATTGTCACAGTGGCATTGCGTCCTGCTTGACAATCTCCTTTCACTATGATTTCTTCTCATCAACAACTATCTTTTAATTCAGTATATAAAAATAGAGCAGTAACATTTGTAGTAGTTCTAAATTGTGCTTTGAATCAATGCTTTCCCACACCATTTTGCCAAGAAATTGTGATTGAGGGATGGCAGTTTATCCCGAATGTACACAGTCGATAAATATTGAGCAAATGTCAATGTCACGCCTTTGTTTTAAAGCACGCTTTTTGATGTTGCGTGACGCTTCCGTCCAGTAAACCTTTCTCATTATTGCTTTGGGACCGCAGGGCTCTTTTTTTTATGATAGCTTTCTCTTATATCCAAAGAGGAAATGTTCTTTTTTTTATGACCAACACTTTGAAAAATCGTACTGTCTGTCCAGGCAACATCTTTTTTTTAATGCTATTATGTCTTTTACTGTTTCCTCCCACCTTAAGAGGATTTGTGCATGTCTAAAAAAGAGACTTGTCGGTGTTATTTTTCATTTAAACGTTAATCTGGCTTTCAGCTGTCATTGTGTAGAATGAATTTTTTTCTAGTGAATATATTAAGAGTGGAAAAAATGATGTGGCTTGTAGTAAAATGACAAAAAATTACAATAATTTGATTAATATAGCAAAGGATGGTTTGTAAAACTACTTTTCTATTAGATGGGGTTTTGGCTTGACTTAATAAAATGCCTATCTTACATTTAAATATACATTTTTACTGTTTAAACATTGTTTTTGGACTACCGTATTTTTACGACTATAGGGCGCACCGCATTATAAGGCGCACCCTCAATGAATGACATTTTTCCATATATAAGGCGCACTGTATTATAAGCCGCACTGTCTATTTTGGAGAAAATTTAAGACTTAAGTGCGCCTCATTGTTACGATCGCCGCCGCGTAGTGCGAGGCGATCGGAGGGGAAGTTGAACCCAGATGCAGAGTCGCCGAAGGAATGGAAAGGTGAGGCAGATCTGTAGCTCTTGTAGGTTGATTTATTGAACGGGGTAACATAACTTCAACAACTTAGCTTGACCACTCATTACAAACGAAAACAACATGCGGCGGGGCGTCATGGAAACAGCAATGACTACGAGGATTAACAGGAAACGAAACCAGAACTAAACCAGTACTACACCAGACGATCCAACGGCGTCCACAGAAAGTCACAATGCTTAAATACCAAAAATCATCCAATCACGTAATTAGCCACGGCTGGTACCTATCGTGACGTCATGTCAGGAGAGGCAATCCAGCGACTCCTGACACTCATAGTCTTGAAAATACGGTAATTGCTATTGACTTCCAGGTATGAAGCACTCACTACTTTACAGTCACCTCTAGAGCCAGCCATTGTTGATCTTTTGGATTTTTTGGTATAAAATCCTCCAGTGGGGGAGGAGCTATATGATGGAAGATTTTTTTTAACTTAGATGGCATCTGCATAGTTAACAGTATTGTTTCAGTTCAGGCGTTTGTGTTTTTTTAATATCCGACAGTGGTGGTTTTTCGTTTTTTCTGTTTTTTTCCATATATAAGGTGCACTGTCTATTTTGGAGAAAATTTAAGACTTTTAAGTGCGTCTTATAGTCGTGAAAATACGGTATTAGATGCTACTGTTTATGCTACATTTTGAAGCCTGTGGTTTATATTGCTTATCACAGTGTGGACAGCTGCAGTTTATGGTCCAGTGGGACTTTTATATGAACAAATAGTATTCTTGTAAATTTGATGGGTGCTGTTTTTAGCCAGATATCATCAAAATGACAGTAATTAGTATAAAAATAAATGGTTAAAATGCATTTGAACACTGTAATTAACCTTGCTGACTGCTTTTTCAATTGATATAAGTTAGAAAAATTACATTAGGATGTAAAAAAATAATTATTGTCTTATCGGACCATAGAAGAGAGGAATTATGGGATTTTGGAGGCGGGGCTTTTTAACTCCGCCATAGTAAGGAAGCTCAAACGACATAGTTTATTAGGTCACATGATAAAACAGTAAAATTTGCATAGACGGACCAAATTACGAGCCAAAATGGCTCCCCAAAGTATGAAATTATAGTGAGCCAGAATGGCGGCTTAAAATGTAACGTAAACATTGGCATGGCATAGCATTAATTCAATTTTTTGTGTTAAACACAATAACTCCAAGAAATATAAGTGTAAACATTTAGTTTTGACATAAACACCTCCAAAAACAAATGTTTCCTCAATAAAAAATATATTTGCATTAGATTGCAGACTTCTATTATAATTTCATCTTTATTGACGGACCCTAACCCTTAATTCTTGTTTTATCGGACCATAGACGAGAGGAATTATGGGATTTTTGGGGCGGGGCTTTTAACTCCGCCATAGTTTATTAGGTCACATGATAAAACAGTAAAATTTGCATAGAAGGACTAAATTACGAGCCAAAATGGCTCCCCGAAGTACGAAATTATAGTGAACCAAAATGGCTGCTTATCGCTCAACAAAATATAACATAAACATTAGCATGGCAGAGCATTAATTCGATTTTTTTCTTATTAAACACAAGAACTCCAAGAAATATAGAATGTAAACATTTAGTTTTGACATAAACACGTTCTCCAGAAACAAATATTTCCTCAATAAAAAATGTATTTGCATTAGAATGCAGAGTTCCATTATCATTTCATCTTTATTGACCGACACAGGCGGGTCATTGCAATTTGAGTGACGCGTCAGCCCACTCTTGCCGCATTTATATCCCGCCGCGTGCTTCCCGCATCCGCATTAATATCAACATATTTCTCAGCTCAACACTCGGACATGAGTAATGGATGAGGAAATGAATATTTCCAGTCAGTGTCTGCGTACGTCTGTGTATGTTATCTGAGTCGCAAGATGAACACGGTGGCATGTTTCATTTACCATGATGGCCGAGGCTCAAGGGGTCCCGATTTGATTTGATGTGAAGTGATTGACATTGCTCTAAAAAAATGCATTTCAACTTGGAGGTCAGTAGCAGTTGAATAAAATAAACTTTCTTCTTGTAACATTTTTGATATGAAACTAAGGTTGGCACGGTGGCAAGTGGTTAGCACATATGACTTGCATTTCTGAGATCGAGGGTTCATAATTGTGATATCTTAAAAGCCAATTCTACCCTGCTGTTTGAACAATTTGCTAACTAATGTATAACGTATTTTCACGACTATAAGGCGCACCGCATTATAAGGCGCACTGTCAATGAATGACATATTTTAATTTTTTTTCCATATATAAAGCACACTGGATTATAAGGCGCACTGTTTATTTTGGAGAAAATTTAAGACTTAAGTGCGCCTTATATTCGTGAAAATACGGTACTACACAGTCACCTCTAGAGCCAGCCATTGTTGATGTTTTGGATTTTTTTTGTATAAAATCTAGCAGTGGGGGAGGAGCTATATGATGGAAGATTTTGTAAACTAAGATGGCATCTGCATATTTAACAGTATTGTTTCAGTTCAGGCGTTTTTTTTTTAATATCCGACAGTAGTGTTTTTTTCATTTTTGGATTTCTGTTTTTCCATATATAAGGCGCACTGGATTATTAGGCGCAGTGTCTATTTTGGAGAAAATTTAAGACTTAAGTGCGCCTTATAGTCATGAAAATACGGTACTTTTAAGACTGATGTGTACAATGCATTAGTTTAAGTTGTTCCTCTACTACTAGTTGTATTTTCACGACTATAAGGCGCACTTAAGGCTTAGATTTTTCTCCAAAATAGACAGTGCGCCTTATAATACAGTGTGCTTTATATATTAATTTTTTTAAAAATGTCATTCACTGAGGGTGCGCCTTATAATGTGGTGCGCCTTATAGTCGTGAAAATGGTGTCATTTATGAATTTAGACACAAGGTAGTGTCCTAATTTAATTTTTTTTACAGATATTACCCATATTTTGTGACAAAAACATTTTTTACCTTATTTTGTTTTACCAAATCATTAAAAATATGTTACATTCCGGCCCATATAGTTATTATACCGTATTTTCACGACTATAAGGCGCACCGCATAATAAGGCGCACCCTCAATGAATGACATTTTTTCCATATATAAGGCACACTGTATTTTAAGGCGCACTGTATCATAAGGTGCACTGTATCATAAGGCGCACTGTCTATTTTGGAGAAAACTTAAGTGCGCCTTATAGTCGTGAAAATACGGGAATATAAAACAGCCCATATCATGCAAGAGCTCCACCCCTTTTTACACAGCACGATCCCAGGTTTTGAATTGGAAACCCCAACCCAGTACTTCTAACAACGACAAAACGTCAATTATTTCATTTTAATACACACCATACAGCAATTTTCATGTACATATCGTCACAGCATGACCCCGTAGTATGCAACAGAGGGGCTTCACGCGCCATAAAACCAGATTAAACACATCGTTGCATGACAGGCGGAATAGTGGAAGCAACCGGTAAACAAAAATTACATCGTGAACACTGTGGGGTCTGAGAGGCCATCAAACCGTAACCTGCTATGTTCTCCTAATTAGCATTTTCCCACTGTGCCCTTGACAGGCCTTGGTAACAACCATAAAAAAAATGTTTTAAATATCCCGACATTTCATTAAATACCTGGTTAAATCATTTTGGAGAGTTGCTTTTAAATATACTACATACGTATTTAATCATAATCTCATTTACCCTTAATTTACCTTGCAATTTGTTATAATTACAAATAATGGGCTAGTTGGCTAAATTTACCACAATGTGGTCATTTTAAGAATCGTGCATTAGCAGTTATTTAACTTAATTTAACCCTTTTTTAGCTATCAGTATATGTCACTTTGTCGCATTAGAATGTGTCAAAGTGGCGGCCCGTGGGCCAAATCTGGCCCACCACATCATTTTGTGTGGCCCGGGAAAGTAAATCATGAGTGCCGACTTTCTGTTTCAGGATCTAATTAAAATAAAGAGTATAGATGTATATTAAATTTCCTGATTTTCCCCGTTTTAAATTAAAAATTGTCATTTTTTAATCATTTTTTTCTGTTTTTAGTTCAGAAATCATTTTGTGAAATCTAAAAATATATAATAAAAAAAGCTAAAATAAACATTGTTTTAGATCTATAAAACGGAATATACAAGGCTTTTAATCCAGTTCTTTTAATCCATTTATTAAAAAAAAATCTAAATATTATATCTAAAATGGTCCAGCCCACGTTAAAGTGGCTCGCGAGCCAACCTTTGCATTAGAATGTCTTTTAAATGTAGCATTTTATTGTTTTGACTTTGTTTCCGTCATTTTCATGGCTATGTAAATGCAGATATTTTTCAAAGCTCTTGTTTTGAAAGGGTGTAGCTCAGTGGTAGTTGTTTATTGAAAATATCTTGATTATCTTGATGGTAAAAAGGACTATACAAGTGTATGTCTATTTACCAATAAACAAAACATCTTGTAAATTAGCTCGATTAGTATGTTTGCCAAGTTAGTTCATTTTTATTTACTCTTTTGTAGTCCGTTTCGTAGGTAACTTGGTTAAGAATTGTTTTTTATTGTTTTATAGATACGGCTTGATAGATCATGTTTTTATGTCATTATTTAATGATCTTTTTTAGAAAAAGTGACATTACAAGTTGATCATTTGCTCCAATTTTTTTGTTGTTGCTTCACAAAGCAATTGTTCAAGAACTAAGTCATAGTGTGGGGGGGGGGGTGTTGTGTTTTTATACAAATATTATGTTAAGCATTATCAGGAGTTCGTGAATGTCACATATCACCCAAAGCCAAGATTTTCAGCAGATCGCGACCAATAAACTCCATTAATCAGCATCACTGAACAAGCAAAAAAAAAAAAAAAAAAAAAAAAACATTTTTCTTACGCAATATGAAGCGTCACTTTGACAGTTAGTTAGAGATCACGTCTTGGGTGCAAAAGCAAGTGATTGAATTATTCTGCCGCTCAAGCAGAAGCGCCGCTTGGCACACAAATGTAAAGTGAGAAGATTTGACCCGTGAGGCCAAAAGAGACGTTAATAGGAAAGAACCGACGCCTTAGGAAGGAAAGACCGAAAGAAAGAAGGAAGGAAGGAAGGCGGGAACGGTCGGGAAAGATGTCGCGACCACGTCTAATGTCACGCAACTCATTCCGCCACGTCCTAACAAATATCGCAGTATCTTATCAACAAACATATCCCAGGTTAAAGTTGGGATTAAGAGCAATTCTACCTTGTAAAAGATAGTTTTTGACTTGTTAACTATTAGAATTACACATGCACAACATGATTCCATTGAATTTACTCTGTGGTATTGGTTGTCATGGGGTTGATGGTTCGATTCCAGGTCGGTCCTCGGTTTGTGGAGTTTGTATGTTTTTCCTGGGCTTGTGTGGGTTTTCTCTGGGTACTCCGCCCTATCCTAATACCCCAAAACCATGCAGGGTAGGCTAAGTGAACACTCTAAATTGGCCTGAGGTATGAGTGTGAGTGTGTATGGTTGTTTTTTGTTGACTTGTGATTGGCTGGCCATCGATTCAGAGTGTCCCTTCACTGGGATAGGCTTCAGCACCCCCCATGACTCTTGGGACTCTTGATTAGTGGTTCAGAAAATGAATGACCTAATACACATGGATATGGCCAATTGTTTACATCATAGGTGTCAAAGTGGCGGCCCGGGGGCCAAATCTGGCCCGCCAGATCATTTTGTGTGGCCCAGGAAAGTAAATCATGAGTGCCGACTTTCTGTTTTAGGATCAAATTAAAATTAAGAGTATAGATGTAGATGAAATTTCATTATTTTCCCCCATCTAAATCAATAACTGTAATTTTATAATCAATCTTTTCAGTTTCTAGTTAAATAATCATTGTAAGATCTAAAAATCTATTTAAAAAAGCTAAAATAAACATTGTTTTAGATCTATAAAAAAACTGAATATTCAGGGATTTTAATCCAGTTCTTTTAATCCATATATTTAAAAAAAAATCTAAATATTATATCTAAAATGGTCCGGCCCACATGAAATCAAGTTGACGTTAACGCGGCCCACGAACCAACCCGAGTCTGACACCTCTGACTAGTCTTCCATTCCCCTGAACAAGAGCTCGTCCATTCAGAAGCAGCAAAACCATTTCCTCCGTTATCCATCCCTGCACGCAAGAGGTCTGCAAAGCCGCCAAATGTTTTTATCGCAGCCGCTTGGAGCCCCATTAAAATAACACTCGGAAGCAAAGCAGTAACTCACATCTCCGCAACATCTCCGCTGACCCATTGCGATGTTGATTGGGCCTTTCTGTCAAAAGCCACATCTTCACTGCAGGGGAGGTTTATGAGACCCAGCTAGAGGGCTCCGCTTACGTTGCCTACGATCAACCTCTCAAAATGAAATAAAAAGAAAAAAAAACGCAGTGCGGAGAAGAAAAAAAAAACAAGCCACCTCGTAAATTTCACAGCAAGGCTGTGAAATGTGGGTTTTTGTTGAGGTCACTACTTCAATGGCGCCTTACTGGCGCTGTCCTTTAAGTCGTGCCATTACTAATTTGATGTGACAGCAAACTTGCCGAAAATGTCTCTCGACTTGCGTAGCCTTCAGCACCGACTTACACCGCAGTTTTTTCCTTTTTTTAACTTTTATGGGAACACAAGGCTCTGTTATCGTGTCTTACGGCTATTTAATTACGTCATATAGCTACAGTGAGAGGCTACCTGAATTTTCTCTACTTAACATTTGCTAAAGTTGCTTGTTAACTATTCAATTTCCACACTGCGTATCCTCTCAAGGGTCACGGGGGGCGCCCGGGTGAATATAATTTTAAGACCTGGTTTCAACAGTAGATATTTAGATATTAAACTCTCTCTCCCATGAATATAATTTTGAGAGGTGATTTCAACAGTAAACTCTGTCATGTTGTCAAACGTCCAGGTGACCAAACGTCCGGGCGACCAAACGTCTTGGGCGACCAAACGTCTTGGGCGACCAAACGTCTTGGGCGACCAAACGTCTTGGGCGACCAAACGTCTTGGGCGACCAAACGTCCGGGCGACCCAAACGTCCGGGCGACCCAAACGTCCGGGCGACCCAAACGTCCGGGCGACCCAAACGTCTCGGGCGACCCAAACGTTCGGGGCGACCAAACGTCCGGGGCGACCAAACGTCCCGGGCGACCAAATATCCGAGTACCCTGGAGACTATCCCAGCCAACTATGGGCACCCGGCAATGGATTCATGTTTACACTTCTTACGTAAGCGGGGTGTCGTAGTTCGACCCAAATTCAGTGAAGCAATCACAGAAACAAGGACATGGAGTTTTTCAAGAAAACTTTAACAAATGAGGCAGGAAGGGATTCAAGAAAATAACAAGGACTTGGTAATAAATAACAAAATCAAACCTGACATGGAAGACATGGGGAAATGAGGAATAAGAAACTTGGAGCACGGCATGGCATGGCAACCCAAAGCAGACGATCTGACAAAGACTAACAAACACACAGGTTTAAACAGACAGACAAGGGCTGATTATCAATAGCAAGGGAAGCCCATAGGGACACAAGATGCAAAAAGCACATACACCTCCACCCAAAACGTCAACAATACTGGTTTTGAGTGATTGCATGTTATTTGTAGTGTTTGTAATACATATATTACTGCAGTAGTTGGCAGATGAGAAAGGTATTTTCTACTCAAAACAATATGAAGAGATAAGGTATTAATTTGGGTAACATTGGTATATTTCTGCTGCATTATAACTTTCTTTAAAGTAGTATTTTTTAGAATTTGTGTAAAGCCATCACCCATCATAAAAGCCAGCAGGATGATGTGAAGCAGAAGGTTACCTGGAATGAATTACATTCCATTTTTTTGTAGCTTATTAGCTAAAATTGAATTTAGACTTAATGTCCAACACGGCTCACAGAACAACGGAGCTCCGTTTTCTAGCATATTTTATTATTAGATTCAATTATGTCAGGTAAATTACATTTAAAATTCTGCTGCAGAGCTTAATTAACTCACCTCCTCCCCCCGTAAAGTGTGGAGGTGGCTGTGTAACCCTGCAGTCCGACTCACTTCACTCCAAAAAAGACTTTGTTAAATGACTTTATTCCGTTTGAACATTTCGCTCATTTGCTTCATGTATATTTAAATTCCTTTTTCCTTTTTTTAAGATTGTATCCCATTAAACCAGGGGTGTTTTACTCAGATAGGTTCATGACTACCGTATTTTCACGACTATAAGGCGCACCGCATTATAAGGCGCACCCTCAATGAATGACATTTTTCCATGTATAACGCGCACTGTATTATAAGGCGCACTGTCTATTTTGGAGAAAATTTAAGACTTAAGTGTGCCTTATAGTCGTGAAAATACGGTAATTGCTATTGACTTCCAGGTATGAAACACTCAATCACTACACAGTCACCTCTAGAGCCAGCCATTGTTGATGTTTTGGATTTTTTTGTATAAAATCTTGCATTGGGGGAGGAGCTATATGATGGAAGATGTTGTAAACTAAGATGGCACCTGCATATTTCACAGTATTGTTTGTGTCTTTTTAATATCTGACAGTGGTGGTTTTTCGCTTTTGGTTTTCTGTTTTTTCCATATATAAGGCGCACTGGATTATAAGGCGCACTGTCTTTTTTGGAGAAAATGTAAGACTTAAGTGCGCCTTATAGTCGTGAAAATACAGTACATATACTACTAGAGATTTGAGTGACTTTACTCGTCTTTCCAAAATCCGAGTAATACAAGCATTGTAGCTGATTGTAGCGGTCGTTTCATGGTTTTCTTCACAGTACGTGCATGGTGCCTGAATGCATCCCGAGTGAAAACAGATGGTGTACCAGATGCTTGTCCTAGTTATTTTTTAAACTGCACCTCTTCTCTTGCTCTTCCCTACTTTAACTGGCATCAACAAAGAGTTAATTGGAAACATCCGTTGAAGATCATCTTGACCGTTGTCCCATTGCTAGTCGCGATAAAAACTCGAATGTGACTTAAAGTAATTTGGCTTGCCGTTGATAAAGTGCAACATGTTTTTTCCTCACAAACATCGACCAATAGAATCGATTTATTTAGTTATAACTCCACAATCCAATCATTATAGTAAAGAAGACAATATCTCGAAAAAAATGACTTTTTGCCGAGTTGTTTGTACACCGATGCTTTTTATCGCCCCCTGTAGTCCAGAATTATATCAGTAAACAAGACAAATTATGAATTTTTCAGAATGTGTGGTTAAAATGAATAAGATATTCACATTATATTATTTACCAGTGCTTTCATTGGCAAACAAATCAATTTCATGTAAAATAACTGATAGCATTAAGCTAATTTTAACATCGACATCATGTAAAATAACTGATAGCATTAGGCTAATTTTAACATTGACTTGCTAAAATACAAACACCGCAAACTTGCTAAAATATTTCTCTTCCAAAAGAAAGACCTGATTTAGCTGGCACTTGTCAACTCTCATTACACTTCAAATTAGAATAAATAAACCCACTTTATTTGAATTTATTTCTGTCCGTACCATACTTTCGAGATAACAAAAAACCCTTAAGAACTCTTGGTTTCAGTTCTTAATCACAACGTATCTTAGATAGAAAGATAAATTACTCTCAGGTTCATAATGTAGCATCACTCTCATGTTTCTAGTTATTGAGAAGATATATTATTTCTTCTGCCTTCATTTCATAACGATGAAAACGTGATGAAGTCGAGCTCATACGCAAATTAATTAGAAGTCCTGCTTCTGTTTAATTCCATATAAATGTCAGCCTCTGAGACAGGCGGGATATTGAAATCAATCAGTCTTTAATGTAACAGAATACTGCGTGGGAGGGGAAATTGGAGTATGGGGGGGGGGGGGGGGGGGGGTTTGCGGAATATCGTAGTGTGTATGTTCCGAAGAAGACAAGAGTCTTGTTTGTATGCAATGTGTGTGACAAAGCGCAACACTGACAAACAGTCTTAAGGGTAGTGAATCACTGCCAGATAACCGGATCAGTCGTGGCTACTTAACACCGCTGTGTCTATTATGAATATTTAAACGTTTTGTCAGGTTCAATGTAAAGTGACACCGTGACAAACGCTTGATTTATAATCACGTGTTGTGCCGTTACAAATGTTTGCATGAATGAAGGCGAGTAAAACGGTAGTTATTCTGTTTTTTTTTTAGCAAAGGCGGTTGTGGTTTGTCAGTTTTACTCGAAGATTAAATGTAAGAGTCAGTTTTCGTCAAATACAAAGAGTGGGTTATGTAATCTCGATATGAATCTTGTCGATAGTTAAATTCTCCAGGGTTTTGTACGTTTCTAAGAGCGACATCATGTGAATCCAAAAGTGGGTTGTCTTCATTTAAGTCCTTTTGGATGTTATAGCTACAATAGATTGTCTTTTTATGAAAGTGTAAAATCGATAGTTTTTATTAAGTGCAAAGCCTGTATCGTCTCATCTTTTGGGAGAAAAGGGAAGCCATTGTTTTTTTTCTGGAAAGGAAAACGAATAGATGTTGTTGTTTTCTTTAATTTTGTAGGGGTGGGTGTAAGGACATTGCAGAATGAGTCTTTTTAGGTGAAACAATGGTAGTTGTGATTGTTATGAATCAAGGGGAGACTTCAAATGTTGATGCAGAGCTGTTAAGTACAGTGGTACCTTGACATACGAGTGCCCAGATATACGAGCTTTGAGATAAGAGTAAAATTTTGAGCATTTATCTTGAGATACGAGACAAATTTTGAGCAAATATTTATCTTGAGATATGAGACAAATTTTGAGCAAATATTTATCTTGAGATCCGAGACAAATTTTGAGCAAATATTTATCTTGCGATACAAGACAAATTTTGACATATGAGCATACAATGGACGCGAGGCGGAGCATTTTTTTCCAGTGTTTTTTTTCCCCGTTAGTCAGTACGAATGGCGGAGCTTATTCGCTAATATGAGAGGAGTATATACTACTTGTCATTGACAAGTTGATGTGCGTTATCCTATTGTAAGGACATTTTTGTGCATCATTTTCGCAATATTTTGAAGGGAACACAAGAGCAAACAAGCCTCCATAGGTTGGATCTGAAAGTCAGGGGGCGGGGCCAATAGAGCCAACCTGGGCAAAGAAAGGTATCAAAATTTACAACAAAATAAGAATTAAGTTTAGTGCAAGGTTAGATTAAACTTAATTTTGAGTGTGTCTGCATCATAATCCAAGTTTATTTAAATTAGTTCATGTTACGAGCGTGTTGCCGTGCAAAAACCTTAGTTTTTAGGATTTTGCATGGAGTGCATTCACTCCGGAAATCCTCCAAAAATTGGACAAGGGTACCCCTGAAATGGGTTACATGGAGTTTGGCAGCTCTGCTAATGCAACTTTTTAGCACTCTGCTATCTGCAAAGAGTATTCCTAGCTAGAATCCCTGCTAGCGAGAAGCTAATACCTTCTCAACGTACACTCAATGTGTTCCATTCGTCTTAAATCCGACTTAATATGTATTATTTCCGATTAGGATTTCTAGCTATGAGCTCACACGCTAAAACTAGCTCGTCATCCAACCCCAGGCCCACCCATTATCCCGACGGTCCGATTGCAGGTGGCAATCAGAAAGCAATTTCTATTTTAATGAGTGTGACATGAGAAGGAAGTGTCGAATTGACGGAGCTCAGTGGTGCAGAGCAGATAGACGTTGCGGCTCTTCTTATTAAAGTTGATTTAAAAGAAGCTGACTGCAGTTTTGTGCTAATTGGGAGGACGTTCTGCTCGGGCCAAGCGCTCGCTAATTCAAGCGGTGGCAAAAAAAGCATAATCACGGTTATTACGTTTTTCCCGCTCACTTTCCGAGGGCGATTGAATTTGAGCGAATGGCGCTAAAGTACGATGCTTGCTATGACACCCCACTAATGGAAAGCCTGATGGTGTTTGGCTATTGGAGTACTGCATGTCAGCAAAGATGGAGGAAAATTATTCAAGTTGTGTAATCATTGCGGCTTAGCAGGTACAGCTAAGTACATTTTCAAAATTTGCTCCATTTAGGCTGCTATTTGAGCAATTTGCATAATTATTATGTACTTTTAAGACTAATTTGTACAATGTGTTAGTTTAAATTGTTACTTAATTAAGTCATTTAGGAATTTAGATACAAGGTACTGTCCTATTTTTTTTACAGATATTGGCCATATTCTTTTATTTAACAAGTTGTATAAAAACCCATCTGTTGAAAATTGATATATTTTCAACTACCGTATTTTCATGACTATAAGGCGCAGCCCATTATCAGGCGCACCCTCAATGAATGACATTTTTTACATATAAAAGGCACACTGTATTATAAAGCGCACTGTCTATTTTGGAGAAAATATAAGACTTAAGTGCACCTTATAGTGGTGAAAATACGGTAATTGCTATTGACTTCCAGGTATGAAATACTCACTACACCGTCACCTCTAGAGCCAGCCATTGTTGATGTTTTGGATTTTTTTGTATAAAATCTTGCAGTGGGGGAGGAGCTATAAGGTGGAAGATGTTGTAAACTAAGATGGCATCTGCATATTTAACCGTATTGTTTTAATTCAAGCGTTTGTGTTTTTTTAATATCCGACAGTGGTGGATTTTCGTTTTTTGGTTTTTCTGCTTTTTCCATATATAAGGCGCACTGGAATATAAGGCGCACTGTCTATTTTGGAGAAAATTTAAGACTTTAAAGTGCGCCTTATAGTCGTGAAAATACGGTAGTAATCTCTAATTGATATTTTCTACTTTTGAACCGTAATAAATAAAGGGGCTTTAACACATAACTGACCATGTAAGTTTGAATTTAAATTAATAAAAACAAGAACCGATTAATTAAAGAAACAATAATATGATTAAAAATAACACTCACCAGACATGCAACAAGTGGAAAACTAACCTTAATACTTTTAAAACTAATGTGTACAATGCATTAGTTTAAGTTGATCCTCTACTAAGTCATTTATGAATTTATATACAAGGTAATGTCCAAATGTTATTGTATTTTTTCAAATAATTTTTGGACAATTTTCTGAATTTTAATACCCCATGATGCCCCATCATAATTTTGAATTTGAATTAAAAAAAAAATCAAGAATAAATTAGTAAAAGAAACAATAATACGGTCAAAAAAATACTCACCAGACATGCAACAAGTGGAAACACAATATTAAATGTATACAGTGTGAAAACCATTAACAATAACCAGGAAATATGATGATTCAACCTGTCAAATCTTTCAATTTATTTTTTTTTATTATTATTTTTGGTCTAACAATAACATGTCATTTCATAGCCTAGCAAAATCCCCCCGCGGCAGGTCCCACTTTTACCTTTTAACAAGCCAAATGCTCACAACACATGCATTTGCAGGTTTAATTATACATGGAGGCGAACTTTGTATCAAGCGCCGGTTCTTTTCTCGCACCTCCAAGCATCCGCGACAGCAGAGATGAGCCATGTTATCTCAAGTACATGAGAAAGTGCTCAACAGTCACGTGGTGTGCTTCGCTCACTCTTATGGTGACATTTTCTCCTATCCCTTAATACTGCAATATGATATTTCCTTCCATACTTCTGTATAAGAGTTAAGACTGGGATTTTTTGGGGGCATTCTGTCTGGTTTTAATGAGGGAGTTTTCCACTAAATCAATGATTCTTATCCTGGATCGATTGTTCAAACTAGGTTTGCAGAATGTTAAAAAATATGTGCTTAATCTGGGCATAAAAACTGCCAATAGGTTTGTTTACAATCCACAGGCTTTATTCCATTCCCTTTCAATGGTGTTATCTATATTAGAGGAGTAGAAAGTGATTCATTGAATTTGAAACGCACTTTGTATGGGACTTGAATCTTATTTTATGACATAAAAATTGTGTAGTTGATGCTTTGTAAATAAAGTTGTGATAATTGAATGAGAATCATAAATTTAGGGGGTAAAATTAAATAAGAAACAACAGCAAATGTCAATCATTTTCAGTCACACTTATTATTTCGGTGGGAAAATTTTGAACAAATTTCCACTAATAATATTTAAACAAATACAAAATAAAAGCTTTCCTATATATTTGCAAAAAATAATAGTTTTAAAATGAATAAAAACTGAAAGATACCCAAAATAACCCTAAAATTGCTAGCTATTTTTTCACAGTATTTTAATCGGTCCACTATAGAGTTAAAATAATATTTAAAATCTACAGTACTTATGAATTTCATTATCTCCTACACTTTTCTAACATACTGTAAAAACTCCTTAAACATTCGAAAAAAATCTTACAAAAATAATACATTTAAACTGAATAAAAACTGAAACATGCCCAAAATCCCTCCAAAATGTTCATATATTTTTTACGGTATTTTAATGGGCCCCATAAAGAGTTAAAACAGTATTTAAAATCCATAATCCATAGTACAATATCTCCCAAATTTCCCTAACCTACTGAAAAAACTCATTAAACGTGTGCATGAATATCTAAACCATTTTTTCAAATACAAAAAAAATATTTCCTATTAAATTGCAAAAATCAATACATTTAAAATGAACAAAAACTAAAATATACCCCAAAATCCCTCTAAAATAGCTCTAATTTTTTTCATAGTATTCTAATGTGTCCCCTATAGAGCTAAAACACAATTTAAAATCCATAATACATACCCCAAATGCCTCTAAAATGTATCTAATTTTTTTCATAGTATTCTAATGTGTCCCCTATACAGTTAAAACACAATTTAAAATCCATACTACATCCCACAATATTCCCTGAACTTTCCTAACCTCCTCCCAAAACTCATTAAACACATGTTTGATAATTTTATTAAAATATGTGTCGCGTCATGCAGTTACTCTTTAGGAAGAAAAAAAAAGTATGCATAATAAATGTATTGCAGTGGAGTAATGTTATCAGAGAAGCTCGGCATCACAGGGAACATGCGCCTTAATGCATTTATCTTGTTATACATCAACACCAGTCTCATCCTTCTGATATGAATACATCACAACCGGAGCTATTATGCAAATATTCTCCTCACTGCGGCAGGACACTTGCTGCGTGCTATAACCTAATAATAATATGATATATATCTATATGTACAGAGTTGATCATAGTACACGCTGTGTGTTTTGCAATTCGATGGCGTCCAATGCCGATTCTGGCAAACGTGCTTGCCAAAGATATTTTTTTCTGGTCTGATCGGCTTGTGTAAATATGGAAAAGTCATTACTATGAGCGGAGAAATTAAATATGTAATGTAAACGCCCTATAATTGAAGTTAATTATAGATTGATGGTTGCATGCTGGGTTTAATTAGCATGTAACTGGCAGCTGCAGTGCTTTGCTGATTGAGGTTGGATTTTTTTTTCTTGTGTAAACCTTTTTTAAGGAGATATATTATATAATTTGTCACTTTAATTTGCGTCCCACTTGATAAAAGACTACTATCATATCCAAAGATTTGAAAATTGTCATAAAATTGTTATTAAAAACAAGATGTGGGCTTAAAAAATGACAAATAAAAATGATGCACACTTGTTGTAGGGTGATTGTCAAGCAGGGTACAATAGTACGGTGCCAATTTCAAAATAAAATGACGGATACAGGAAATGTATTTACATTTTGGGGGATTTGCACCAATGTTGTAGTTAAATTATGTGCTAATAAAAACTAGGTGGAATTTTACAATACACATTGCAATACTATTGCGCCAATTTCAAAATAAAATAACGGATTCGGGAAATGTATATACATTTTGGGGGTTTCTTAACTTTTGTCCCTGTAAGACTGTCATCCAATCTTTCTTTAAAAACAAGACGTGGTCTTAAAAGACAAAACAATTGAAAAGATGGACTGATTGTCAAGCAGGACGCAATACTAGTGCGCCGATTTCAAAATAAAATAACGGATACAGGAAATGTATTTATATTTTGGGGGATTTTGTAACTTTTGTCCCTGTAATTTGGGTCCCACTTGATAAAAGACCACCATCATATTCAAGATTTAAATACTGTCATGTAATCTTTATTATAAACAAGACAAAAAAATGCACACTTTTTATAAGGTGATTGTCAAGCAGGACGCAATACTATTGCGCCAATTTCAAAATAAAACAACGGATTTGGGAAATGTATTTATTTTTGGGGGGATTTCGTAACTTTGAACTTATTTTCGAATATTGGAACAGTTATTTTCTTATTAAAGAGTTTTGTCACCTGAAATTTTTGTAAGTAGAATCATTCGTAGATGAAGTTACCATTATAATTAAATTAAAATATTTTACATGTGCATGTTAAATTTAAAAAAATAACACAATCATGTTTGAAAATAGTTCCTTTAAACATTTGAAAAGTAAAATATAACTGAATGATACCCCGCCCACTATTTTTTCCATTACTTTACACATAAAATTTGGACTTTTGCAGCAACAATACATTGTTTTTGTACAAAATATGTACATAGTCGCATCCGCATATGTAAATATTCAATTTTAAACGTTGTGGCAATGGAATCGTATTTGTTTTATCAATCACAGACTAAACAGGCTGTGACGAACGATTCCGTTTTCTCAGATATGAATCAACATGCCCTCGGCCACGAGGCCGGCCGGCACACTTGACATATTGTTTGCGTGCGTCACGTATTTGCAGCGTGATTGAATGGAATTGTTTTCTATTAAGGGTTAGCGGATTGGATTTGGAGATGGCACCACCCGTGATGCGTTGAGGGGATGCGGATTGCAGTGTGAGAGCCTCTGTTCATTAGGACCAGCTGTGTGGTCTGATGAGCAATGAAGCAATTCTAATTATCAAGAGGTTGCATGTAATAGACTGGGCAACATTTTATTGTATCATTGCGACAATAATGAGTTCTGTGATCGCCCTTCTCGCTTTTTGTTCATTTTTTTTAAATCGGATGTTCTTTGAGTTTATTGGCTGCCAGAGACGTCCAATTTATTTTGTTCGGGAGTTGATAGCTGACTGAAATGTGAGGATTCAAAGAGAGTCATGTTTCTTTGAATTGTTGCTCATTGTTGCTACTAGATTTTGGAATGTAGACCTGGATTGTAATAGAAGTGGAATGCAGATAACATGGATCGGATTGGATTACTTTATTCATCCCGTATACGGGAAATTTTGTTGTCACAGTAGCAAGCGGAAGAGGATGCAGAAATCGGAAAGGCATTTTGGACCTAGATAGACAAGTAATAAGTTAATAAATAAATACATGAATTCATATCTAAATAAATAAGCTTGTTGCTGAAATACATACATATATACACACATACACACACACATAAGCACATATACACACATACACATACATATATAAGCACATATATACACACACATACACATACATATATAAGCACATATGTACATACACATGCGTATATAAGCACATATGTACACACACATACACATACATATATAAGCACATATGTACATACACATACGTATGTAAGCACATATATACATACACATACATATATAAGCACATATATACATACACATACATATATATAAGCACATATATACATACACATACATATATATGAGCACATATATACATACACATACATATACATAAGCACATATATACATACACATACATATACATAAGCACATATATACATACACATACATATATACATACACATAAATATATATAAGCACATAAATATATATAAGCACATATATACATACACATACATATACATAAGCACATATATACATACACATACATATACATAAGCACATATATACATAAGCACATATATACATACACATAAATATATATAAGCACATAAATACATACACATACATATACATAAGCACATATATACATACACATACATTGATAAGCACATATATACATACACATACATTGATAAGCACATATATACATACCCATATATATATATATATATATATATATATATATATATATATATATATATATATATATATATATATATATATATATATATATATATATATATATATATATATATATATATATATATATATATATATATATATATATATATATATATATATATATATATATATATATATATATATATATATATATATATATATATATATATATATATATATATATATATATATATATATATATATATATATATATATATATATATATATATATATATATATATATATATATATATATATATATATATATATATATATATATATATATATATATATATATATATATATATATAAGCTCATGTATACATACACATAGATGTACATACATGCATACGATAGGTCTTAACCGCCCATTTTTTTTGTTAAAGAGCCTAACAGTTGATGGGAGGAAGGATCTGCGTAAGCGCTCCTTCCTGAAAAGAGGGTCCAGCAGTCTATTGCTGAAAGAACTTTGGAGGGACTCCACAGACTCATGCAGGAGGTAGATGGCGCTATCCATGATGGACATCATCCTGGTCAGCATCCTCCACTCTCCCACTTCTGACCAGCATATTCAGCCTGTTCCTGTCCCTCTCAGTGCTCCGGCATCCCCAACAGACTGGTGTTGATGTAGAGGTGGTTTTGCCTACTCCAGTCAACAAAGGCTGTGATAATAAATCTGACTTGAGATTTGGGTTGCGCACACCTGAAGCATTGGGAAATAGTTGGTTTACATGTTATTGTTGACCAGTTTAATCCACATCACCTTATCAGAATATGATTATTCGTAATCATTTTTTTTTTTAAATCTGTGTTCTGCTTTCTATCATTCGACTGTGTTCGCCCGAGATGAATTAGACAGGTTAATGCTTAATTCGATCAAATATATTTCCCCTGATGTTTTATTTAGCCGGCTGTATAATTAATTGAAACGACGGCAGAAGGGAGGACGGCAGCAGTAACACAAAGACAGCCGACCCAAAGTAGGACAGAGAGATGAAAGGCAAAAACAATGGCCTACATTCATTTCTTTGTCTTGTTTTTTTGTGTGTGTGAGGAAACTGACAAAACGAAAGTTGACTTTTTCTAGTTTTGTTTACGCGCTTAACTCAACCTAATAATTCTCACATTGATTCCTTTGTGACTTGCCCCAGGCAAGGTAAGGTGAGGCCTATACCGAGCTTGTATGGAGAAGGTGGGCTGCCAAAAGGGGGGACCAGGGGGCGGAGGGCAAGGTTCCCTTGTGGATGGACACAGTGCTAGGGTTGCATTCATTAGTGGTGAAAAGGGCTTTTGTGAAGGAGGAACGTGTCTGCTGGGTTTGTCTTGAGATGATTGCGGCCTTTGGGATTCGTGGCTTCGACTTAGAGCAAGGTTGAGTTTCTCTTCCTCAACATGCCTGATGATCACATTGTAGAAATATGATCGTGTTATTTTATTATTGATCATGATTGCATTTTAATGGTTGATTTGTCACTTGCAATCGAATGGATTGGTTTCTAGTGTCGTCAAAGGCAGCCAATGATGTTAAAATTTGTGAATGGGAAAGTTAATGCATATGAAACCAGCATATTGTTTTCATATTTATCATTTTAAATGTTTGTATGCGTATGTATATGTATATTTAGGCATATTAGTGTGTATATCTTTGTGTGTATTTGTATGTTTGTGTATATATATGTATATATACATGTGTGTATGTATATATGTATGTGTATGTGTATATATGTATGTGTATGTGTATATAGGTATATATGTGTGTATATATATGTATATACATGTGTGTGGATATATGCATGTGTATAAGTGAGTATAGGTGTGTGTATGTGTAAATGTGAGTATAGGTGTGTATATATGTGTATATGTGAGTATAGGTGTGTATATATGTGTATATGCGAGTATAGGTGTGTGTATATATGTGTATATGCGAGTATAGGTGTGTATATGCGAGTATAGATGTGTATATGCGAGTATAGGTGTGTGTATATATGTGTATATATGTGTATATGTGAGTATAGATGTGTACATCTGAGTATATGTGAGTATAGGTGTGTGAATGTGATTATAGGTGTGTATATATGTGTATACGTGAGTATAGGTGTGTATATGTGTGTATATGTGTGAATATGTGAGTATATGTGTATATATATTCATGTGTGTGCATTTGTGTTTGTGTGTTAGGGCAATATTATTATAGTAGTTGTAATATAACATTTTACTTTAAATAATCGACATTTTTTACATAAAACTAAAATAAAATGCATATATTAACTTGATCCATTTCTCTTGAAAAATTAATCAACTTGACCAAATGATAAATTAAATCAAGAAAAAGGTTACAACAATGAGTAAAAATAAAATATTTTATAAAAAAAGAGAAACGAAAACATGTGATTAATAATTTTGCTCAATCTACAAATCCTAGACTGCTTCCACTGTGCCTCTACCACTTATAATAAATAATCTTAAATTCCAATTATAACCATTACCTCAATGACAAAATTAACATCACCCCTCAAAATACTGCTTCAAGCTAATAAAACTTTACTACATTGTTGAATTCAGTCCCTCCATGAAGCATTTTTAAACCCCAATCCCCTTGTCCACAACATTTGACAGCCTTGAAGCTATGCTTTACTTTCATACCCTAATAAATTGTCAAGGTTTATGTAAGTGAGATTTACAACTAACGTTGTCCTCTCTTTCTCTCTCTCTCTCTCTCTCTCTTCTTTTGCTTACTCGGCCACTCCATCACATCTTGATGCATCTCGACAGGTAAGTGAATTGTCTTGTGCATCAACAACAACATCCTCCCGCGGCTAAGCATTAACACCATCACACGGTTTTGAAAATGTTGCTACAACAACGCGCCATGTAGGCCAATGTACGCCATCTAACCGCCATTGTTTTACGCGGAGGCCTTTGAAATGACAATGAGATGCTGATTTAAGGGATAAACAAAAAAGAAAATCAGAAAACTAGTTACGGGTAGAGATCGGAAAGGTTTTTTTTGTGGGAAATATGCGGGAGAAATATGCAAAAATACGTCCCCGTGCGGCTTGGAGAACATTGCTTGCTTTACTTTCATCTGTTTGGAGAGATCAAGGCTATTGTTGTTTCCCTCAGGATGTGGTCGACTCTTTGGAGGACATTTGGAGGGGGCGGGGCCTTGTTTGTTGTTGTTTTTATTTAGTTTTTAGTCAAGTTTGTAATGAATGTCTTGGTGTGGAGTTGCTTTGAAGGAATCCCTACGCGGTGAGGATGGATTACGGCGGCGTGATGGCCGTTTAGTGACCTTAACCTGAAGGCGTTGGGAAATAGTCGAGATGTATGCAGTTGTTTTGGATCGATTGGATTAGCTTTTATGCATTTTTTGAACTGTATAGAGCATAGGTGTCAAAGTGGCGGCCCGGGGGCTGAATCTGGTCCGCCGCATTATTTTGTGTGGCCCGGGAAAGTAAATCATGAGTGGTGACTTTCTGTTTTAGGATCAAATTAAAGTGAATAGTATAGATGTATATAACATTTCCTGACTTTCTCCCTTTTAAATCAATAATTGTCTTTTTTTTTAAATCATTTTTTTGTGTTTTTAGTTCAAAAATCATTTTTGTAAAATCTAGAAATATATAAAAATATTTTTTGGTTTTCCACAATATTATGGAAGATAATGACTAAGAGATTTACTGAGAAAAAAAGCTCATAAGCATTGTTTTAGATCTATAAAAAAACGCTAACCGCTTACCCACTGGGCCGTCTTTAGATAAGTTTTTAGTTTTAGTTGATTCGTTCGTTTGGTTAACTGAAGATTTGAAGATAATCATCGCAACTTATCTCATTTTCTGAACTGCTTTATCCTCATTAGGGTCACAGGGGGTGCTGGAGCCCATCCCAGCTCGGCCAGAGACGGGGGTTAGGGTTATATTAAAGTATTGTTAGTAGTAGTGTATCCATAAGTCATTTTTTGAATTAATATTGCAATATTCATTAGCTGAGTGGTTTGTGGGCCTAAAATTTTTGAGTAACTGAATTTAAATTATATGTTAGCATTAGCATTAGCCTTCCTTCAAAAGACAATCGATCCCTGGTTGGTGCAAAATCTGAAATAGTATTTACTTGAACTGAAGATGAAACTGCTGATTTTAAAGGACTTAAACTAAAGTTTAGAGTCGACTTAACATAGATTTTTCTTTTTGTTGCTTATTTTTTTACATTTTTCCATCATCCTTGACAATTGAAGTGAAATGACTTGTCTTGAAATGTCAGTTTCCCCCAACTTTGTGTTAGCCTTGAAACGAAACTTGCTAATAACCTCATTTTGAACAACTATAGTTCTTCCCACACCAACAAGCCATACAAAATGAGCTTACAAATACTTATTTATCCTGCACAAAGCAGCCTGAAAAGTAATTTAGTACACGAAAAGGGACAATTCTTGCGATGTTTCTATTGGGAAGACGCTATTCGTTCACGGCACTTCCTGAAATGTGTCGCTTGTTAGTCCATCCGTGTGATTTTCACGGGGCGACGACATGACACGTTGAACATTGTCACCACAACTTTTTGGCTTGTTTATAACGCTTCTCCTCCAATATACCTTGGCCCGTCTGCTTTGTTTCTTCCTGTCTGGCTTTTCGTACCAAGAGTGAAGCCCACGGCATTGGTTTGTCACTTGGAGGCAGCCAGGGGGGGGGATTCGTTTAAGGGTTAACAGCCTTAAGCCACGGTGAAGTGGAATTTCTTTTTGTCAATCTGTTGCTTCTCTTATTGGCATGGAAACAAATTCAAAATATGTATTTTTTAACGTTTGGTATACGATATTTTCGATTTAGAGCCGTTAATGGGACTGAAAGATTAGCATTTATATATATATATATATATTTATATATATATATATATATATTTATATATATATATATATATATATATATATATATATATATATATATATATATATATATATATATATATATATATATATATATATATATATATATATATATATATATATATATATATATATATATACATATACATATACATATATATATATATATATATATATATATATATATATATATATATATATATATATATATATATATATATATATATATATATATATATATTTAATATATTTTATTTTAGTCCACATTATGTCTAAAACTGCTTAAGAACCATTAATATCGACCCTTTGTTCAACCAATATAGATATAGTTAAGATAGCTGGTACTTGGAAAAAGCATATTATATGTATATATATATTTTTTTTATTTATTTATTTTCGTCCAGATCATTTGTAAAACTGCTTAATTCAAGAAAATTTTCCAAATTCATCAAAAACTTTAATTAGCATCTAAATATGGTTGATCATAAAATATCATACAGCTGATTAACAATATAAATCTATTTTTTATTATTTTTTTAATTTTTTACTATTCAAATCGCTCGGTCCTAGCCACACTTTAAACTACTAAAAATTAATTCTATGAAAAATTAGCTTCCCCAATTAAAAAAATTAAAACAAACATTAAAATCAACTTTAACCCTAATACAGAAATCACAACTGCATAAGGAAATGTCACAGTAAATCCCAGTGTGTATAATTGTTACCGCCTCTTATAGTATTCCTATGGGAGACAGTGACATTTCACCAGAAATAAAATGAACTTTATAAAAGAGCCAATTTACATGCAAAGAGAAGCTTTAAATGTCCTAAAAAAACTGCACCTATGCATAATAAGAAATGTATATAAGTCTCATAGTACCATTTTTATAAGGGAAAAATCGCATATTACCTCAAAACGGCAATACAGTGTTTCCCCGCTACTTCGCGGTTCAGCTATCGCGGACTCAGAGCTTCGCAGATTTTTTTGGGAAAAAAAATACAAATATTACATTGAAACAACATATTTTACAGTTTTTTTATGTTATAACATAAATTTCACTCTCTCTCTACCCGTATTATATATGGTGTACTGTATACAGGGGGTAAAAAAATAAATAAATAAAAAAAATGTAAAAAAGTAAAATAAATATAAAGTTGGGAATTAAATTCAAATTAAGCTTTTTTGAAGGGGAATCCCTACTTCGCGAAAATGCACTTATCACGGGTGGTCCCGGTCCCCATTAACCGCAAAGTAGCGAGGGAACACTGTATATAAGTCTCATAGTACCATTTTTTAAAGGAAAAAATGGCATATTACCTCAAAACGGCAATATTACACCAGGCTTGAACCAAATTTAACGAATTCTATACTGCATCCGATCCTCCAGATGAGAACAATACGTGGATGTGCAGCACAAAATCCTGTAGTAGAGGATGAATTTCATGCCATTTGTCTCACATGGCAACGCATCCGTCATCCCCGCCACCACCTGCAACCGCCCTGCGTCTCTGATTAAACACGGGAGAATTAATAACGGGTGTCTGACGAGGTGCCGGTAAAAAGGGGAAAAAAATGGTAGGCCAAGCTGTTCACTTCCATGAGTTTTTTTTTAAATAAAAAGGAATCAATGGAGGTCTTAAATTGCTGTCTCTTCTCAATCAACCAAAGTGAAAAATATAACAGGCTGAAAGAATACTTTTTTGACCCTTTTGCTCATAGCGTTTTCATCATCTTGCATCAGTTAGCTTTTTTAAAATTACAATTTGGAACTCTAACCAAGGCTGGACTGGAACCTTGAAATTGTCCTGGCATATCTGGTCACTTGTAGCCCCCCTTTATATACTGTAAAACCTCTATTTCAATGGCATGGCGTTGTATTTTGTTGTATAAGTTTCCCATGTAGTGCCGTTCAATTAGAGATGCTGTTCAATTAGAGGGTGCAGTTCTATTTTTCAATTCTTCCACCAAGGTGCAATTCAACTTTTCAGTTCTTCCACCAAGATACAGTTCAATTAGAGGGTGCCGTTCAATTAGAGGGTGCCGTTCAATTAGAGGGTGCCGTTCAATTAGAGGGTGCCTACCTATTTTTCAATTCTTCCGATAAGGTGCCGTTCAAATAGATGTGTAGTGAAAATAGAGGTGCCGTTCAACTAGAGGGGGGGGGGGGGGCGCCCTATTTTTCAAATCTTCCACCAAGATACAGTTCAATTAGAGGGTGCCGTTCAATTAGAGGGTGCCGTTCAATTAGAGGGTGCCGTTCAATTAGAGGGTGCCGTTCAATTAGAGGGTGCCTACCTATTTTTCAATTCTTCCGATAAGGTGCCGTTCAAATAGAGGTGTAGTGCAAATAGAGGTGCCGTTCAATTAGAGGGGGGGGGGGGGCGCCCGATGTTTCAATTCTTCCACCAAGATACAGTTCAATTAGAGGGTGCCGTTCAATTAGAGGGTGCCGTTCAATTAGAGGGTGCCGTTCAATTAGAGGGTGCCGTTCAATTAGAGGGTGCCGTTCAATTAGAGGGTGCCGTTCAATTAGAGGGTGCCGTTCAATTAGAGGGTGCCGTTCAATTAGAGGGTGCCGTTCAATTAGAGGGTGCCGTTCAATTAGAGGGTGCCGTTCAATTAGAGGGTGCCGTTCAATTAGAGGGTGCAGTTCTATTTTTCAATTCTTCCACCAAGGTGCCGTTCAAATAGAGGTGCAGTTCAAATAGAGGTGCCGTTCAATTAGAGGGGGGCGCCCTATTTTTCAATTCTTCCACCAAGGTGCAGTTCAATTAGAGGGTGCCATTCAATTTTTCAATTCTTCCACCAAGGTGCCGTTCAAATAGAAGTGCTGTTCAATTAGAGGGTGCAGTTCCATTTTTCAATTCTACCACCAAGGTGCCGTTCAATTAGAGGGTGCAGTTCTATTTTTCAACACTTCCACCAAAGTGCCATTCAATTAGAGGTGCCAATCTATTTTTCAATTCTTCCACCAGTGTACTGGTCTATAAAAATGTTGCATAGTATAAAATTAGGTTATTTACACAAAAACAAATGCAGATACAGTTTTAGAATTATGCGAACAGTATTGAAATTACAGTAACATTTTTTGACGAAAAATAAGGTAGTTTTTAGGCTCAAAAAATGCAGATAACACTGGACTAACGCAGACTTTGGACGCAATTCGCCACCTGGGTTCCAAAGACAGAGTTGAAATATGTCCTCATAATTTTGAGGACAGCGTTGAAACATGGGCAGGGGACAGTGACTTTGTCTTCATAATTTTTAACATAATACAATTCTAAATTATGAGGACAGTGGCTTTGTCCTCTCCTCATATTTCAACACTGTCTTCAAATGCGTCCAAAGTCCTCCATTTTTCTAGACATACCTCTTCGATATTTCATTGGAATAACTAAACCAATCTCTAAAAAAAACAATTAATAATCCATTTAAAGTAACCCTATAATTCCTTCATGATCTATGGCCTAGAAACTTATATTATTTTTATCATTATTCGCTTCACCAGCCCCAAAAATGTCCTCCTGACGTCCACTCCTGGCTATAAACCTTAAAATACTTTGTCTAAAAATATCAAAAAAACAAAAGTGACATCCCATGCTTGTTCAATGCCCTCAAACGCCACACCCTTTTTAACTCACCACAGATTAGACAAAGCCTGAAAGCCATGTAACACATTCTCTCCCGATTATCTCATCTAATTCAGTTAGAGGTAACAGTGACCTGTCTCCAAGGAGCCCAGCCAGGCCTAAAATTATATTTCAGATCCATTAATGCGCCCACCTCAGCGTCCGTGCATTTTCTACCGCCTCACAATTTTACCCCCGGCCTGCACTAACTGAATTTCAAACCCGAGGCCAGAAGGCGCATCCGTATGGCCATCTAGTCGTCTCTTTCTGTACCTAAGCTACCAAATTGTCATGAATACCACTAGGATTTATGCACAGTTTAATAACTTTCTCAATAATATCGAGATGATGATGACATCTATGGAAAGAGAGCCTGTTATTGATGAACCAGATTTGCTTTAACCAAAATTTGTTTTAACATGAACCTGTCCAGACCAGTCTTTAAAAACTGTGAACTTGCGTGAAAATGAAAACCCTTTAAAAATGAGGAGTGTCACTTTGACTACGCACCAAAAAAAAAACAAAAAAACATGCAGACTTGTTATTGGGAGATAGCCAATGAGAGGCCAGCGGAGGGCAGGGAAATTTGCAAGCAGGATGCAATGCTACTGTGCCAATTTCAAAATAAAATATCAGATACAGGAAATGCATTTACATTTTGAGGTATTTCGTAGCTTGGATTTTTAGTAAATAGCGCCGTATTTTTTAATCTAATTTCTCTTATTCGTTCCACGTTTCTAAAAAAATCTACCATCTAAAATCCTTTTAAAAATGATGAGTGTCTCTTTAACAACACTCCAAAATAAACCAAAACATGCAGACTTGTAATTGGGAGACAGCCAATGAGAGGCCACCAGAGAGCAAGGAAATTTGTCAAGCAGTACGCAATGCTACTGCGCCAATTTCAAAATAAAATATCAGATATAGCAAATGCTTCTACATTTTGAGGAATTTCTTAACTTGGATTTTCTTTCCGTAAATTGGAACAATAATTTGCATATCAAATGGTTTCGGCACTTTAAAAAACTGATATAAAGAAGCAATCTTAAGTAGAGGTAACTTTACCAAAAAATGATCTAAACCAGGGGTGTCAAACTCCCTTTGGTCTTCGGGCCGAATCCAGATTAATTTGAGATCAAGCTGGCCGGACCAGTAAACTCATTACAAAATGACATAGAACTAACAATAAACCCACTTTTTTTCCTTTGTATTAGTCACTAATACTAAAAATAATTGCAAATAATGAGTAAATTATCAAAATGTTTATTAACAGAATTTTCCTTTTACATTATGAACAATATATTATGAACAAGAGAATAACATAAGAACATAAATAAATGTCAATTCATGTTGTCTGCACGTACTAAAACACTGCGCCCCCTAGCGGATAATACAATAACTACATATTTTAAAAGAAAAATCATATATTTTTTTATACAATGCAGCTTTCTTTCCCGGGCCGTACCAAACCACCAGATGGGCCGGATCCGGCCCGCAGGCTGTATGTTTGACACCCATGATCTAAACTACTCCAAAAATCTAAGCTAATACAGCATATAAAACTTGACTATACAGTACAAAATGTCTGTCAGAACCAAATCTGGTCATAAATCTATAACTTTCTGTAACTGATAAATATATCAAATGTGTTTTTATTTCTTGGAAACAACTTGAAATACTTGAATTAATAATTTACTTTAACTTTTTCTGATTGTTGCTACAACCAATAGACACCTGCACACCTGTCCAGTTTAAGCCAAGCCCACAACATCATTAATAATGCAAAAAAAACAAAAAAACAGGTCCCTTCTGTTTCATCTATCCTTCTGTTCTCACATTTCACAGCAAAACAAGCATGGCGGGTACAACGCTCGGTTTAAAAGTCAGCAAACGCCACAGTTAAGATTTCAGGCCGTGGTTCATAATTGATGATGCGCAACTTAAGAGAGAGGCTGAGTTGATGCAACGATACAAGGACTCTTGGCACAACGGGTTTCACCCGACAAGTTTGCACACGGCACACCTGTCGCTTTGAAGGCATTCATGCGTGTTGCACGGAAACTGAAATACTTCAACAAAGTGGGATGGAAATAGTTTGATGTGTTTGGGCTATTTTTTGCTATTGGGCGTTCCTCAGGGATCTTTCTTTTTGCCACTTTTATTTTGAAATCTGGTTGTAATGTCTCCTTTAAGGTTGTTAGTCTTGACTAATACTTTACTGTTTCGTAAAGAGGGGAATTTTTACTTGGAAATATTGACTGTCTTGAGCCTATTGGCCAATTAATTTTTGACTAGAATTATTACCAGCAAATGAAAAAAAAAGTTTTGGGGGGAATTGTGTTTAATCTTTGCAACATTACATTTATAATGCTTTAAATTTCTTATAAAAATTTCCATATTTCTAATGCCACCACATAATTCTACATTTTATAGTAAACTTTTTGTATAATAGCAAATCCAGATAACAGCAATATCGGCTTAAAATAATTTTTCATTTATCCCATGACGATTTGGGCCTAATCAAAATATTTCTTATGGAATTATGACATAATTTTAGCCTAAAAATTATCATCGTTTTCTTACATTTTCTTTTCTTTACATTAAATCATAGTTTTCTTTAATGCCAATGGCCTTTTTTGCAAGACTCGATTTTAGATGTATAACTCTTTGACTATTTCATAAAAATTTCCATATTTTTTTAATATCATGACCTAATTTTACATTTTATTCTAAACTTCTTGAATAGCACATTTTATCATTTTATTCAGATAACAGCAATTTTGTCTTAAAAGTAATTGTATTTATTCCCATGACTACTTGGGCCTAATCAAAATATTTTTTGGTGGGATTATGACACCTTTTCAGCCAAAAACTTGATATTTTTGTTACATTTTTTTTCTTTACATTAAATCACATGAAATAGTTTTCTTCAAAGCCAACAGCCTGATTTTTATTTTGCAACACTCGATTTTACATTTATAACTTTCATAAAAATGTCCAAATTTTTGTAATACCATGACATCATTTTACATTTTATTTCTAACTTTTTGTACAATACCAAATTTTTTCACTTTATTCAGACTACAGCAATATCGTCTTAAAATTAATATTCTTTAATCCTATGACCACCTGTCCGTAATGAAAATAACTTTCATGGAATTATCATCAGTTTACCCTAAAAATGATTCTTTTTAATCATTTTCTTTTATTTACATTAAATCACATTAAATTGTTTTTTTTAATGCCAACGGCTTGATTTTTTTGATTATTTTTTAATTATTTTTTGCAACACTCGACTTTTAGAAGGCGTTGGGAAAATTGCTTGATATTTTGTAAATCGAAAGTTTTTATTATTTTATTCATGCGTTCTGGTTGTTGTATGACTGTTTTTCGACAACCAGTTTAAGACCGTCACGCTCGGGTGAGGCAGAATCCTACTTACCGCGACTCTGTGCTTGACTGGACAACCTCCCACTGTGCAAACTTCATTCCCCTGCATAGAAAAGAGGAAAAAACGAGCCCGTTATTGACTCTCTGGCCCTAGAGTTAGTGCAGTGAGCTGTCAATTCTCAAAAGGCAAGAAAACAGACAAAAAAACCCAACATTTTATCAATACTGCATCAGAAAGGAGGCCCTTTTTCCTTAATAATAGAACGGCACCCTCACGCCTCCCCGTGACAACCTGCTTTTTGCCCGTAGGCTTGTAGACTGTGTTTATACTACTATTTTTATTATTGTCACTGGCACAGTCAAAACTGTCATTTGACTGTTTTGATTGACATTGGGAGTAAATAAACTGGATGTGTCTTGAAGGATTTAGCAAGTGTGGCAGGTTACGTATGCTAACACACTTGTAGCATGTCATATTTATTCGTATTTGTTAGTGCATTAAGAGGAACTAGTGTTTTTGCATTAATAAGACATGAAAATAACTTTTAGTATTGGGGTATATTAAGAAATAATAGTTTGTATGATTAAAATGCTGTTGCTGTGTGATATGTCGTCTTTGAAATGTAGTTGCCCTACCCAATATGGCCGCCAGCTATGCTCATGTTTTAAAATAAATGTCCAATCTTGCCAAACGTCCCACTTAAAATAATTTGGACATTTGCAGCTGACTTAGATGACAAAAAGTATTAGGAAATTTAGCTTTGAAAGAAAAAAAACATGCATAAAATGTGGTATTTTACCCAAAATGGCCGCTAGTTGCGCTCATTGTCATCTGCCGTTTCAAAATAAATGTCCAATTCTGCCAAATGTCCCACTTAAAATAATTAGGACATTCATTGCTGACTTAGACAACAAAAAGTATGCAGAAATTTAGCTTTTAAAGAAAAAAAATGTATAAAACGTGGTGTTATACCCAAAATGGCCACCAGCTACGGTCATTGTCATCTGCCGTTTCAAAATAAATGTCCAAATCTGCCAAATGTTCCAATTAAAATAATTTGGACATTCACCGCTGAGTTAGACAACTAAAAAGTATCCAGAAATTTAGCTTTAAAGTAAAAAAAAACGCATAAAACGTGGTATTAGACAATAAAGTATGAAAGTTAAAAAGAATACCAGTTCAATGGTTGCATTTTTCTTCAAAAAGTACCACGTTTTTAATGCAATATTAATGATTTTTTTCATTTTTTCCCCCTTAAAATAATCTATAAATTTTTATTACTTTTTTCCTTCAATGTTTAACTTAGTTTTAGTGACAGTTTCTTTCTGGAATGTTCACTGAAGACAATAGACCATCCCGTAATATTCTGTTTCAGGTTTATTGTTATGCATATTGCATGTGTTTCCCCCTGAGGACTCAAGGAGCTATATTTCATCTCTAAAGAGGGTCTTCTGCCAAAGAGAGCAGAGGAATAAATGGGAAAAAAATGTGATATTGACCATAAAATTCTCATTGGAGCTCAACTTGTCACATTGGAGTAATCATTGACGCTTGCTACATGCTGCAATAAAGAGCAAAACGCCACCGCCGTCACTTCTCAACCATGAAAAACTTTGACATTTGGCACTCATTCACTTTTTCCAATGCTTTTAATGACAAAAAAGCAGAGGGGTGCTAAAGCCCACCCCAACAAACTTTGGGCAAAACCATTGATGCTCAGACGTATACTAATTTAGTGTACAATTAGCTAGTAATCACGAAGTTTGTTGGATAGCGATCACGCTGCATCAGCAATTTTTTAAGTGTCCTGCCAGGTCTGTATTCTGAGGTAAAGGTCAGTCCTATCTTCCAGTAAACAGTCCTCGGAATGGGCCGGGTCAGTGGAACGAGTGGTTAGTGCGTCAGCCTCACAGCTTTGGGGTCCTGGGTTCGAATCCAGGTTATGTCTATCTGTGTGGAGTTTACATGCTCTCCCTGGGCATGGTAGGCTGATTGGACATTGGAATTGTCCCTAGCTATGAGTGATTGGTTGTTTGTCTTTGGCTGGCCACCAAGGTGTACCCCGACTCTAGGCTGAAGTCAGCTGGGATCGTGACCGGTCTTTTGGTGCCGGTCTTTTGGTCGCCGGTCTTTTGGTCGCCGGTCTTTTGGTCGCCGGTCTTTTGGTCGCCGGTCTTTTGGTCGCTGGTCTTTTGGTCGCCGGTCTTTTGGTCGCCGGTCAAATGTACTTAGATATTAAACAGTACTTGGATATTAAACTGTACTTGGATATTAAACTGTACTTGGATATTAAACAGTACTTGGATATTAAACAGTACTTGGATATTAAACAGTACTTGGATATTAAACTGTACTTGGATATTAAACTTTACTTGGATATTAAACTGTACTTAGATATTAAACAGTACTTAGATATTAAACTCTCTCTTAGATATTAAACTCTCTCTCTCTCTCTCTCTCTCTCTCTTAGATATTAAACTCTCTCTCTCTCTCTCTGAGATATGAAACTCTCTCTCTCTCATGAATATAATGTTGAGAGCTGGTTTCAAAAACTCTCTGTCACCAAAAGCCCGGTGACCAAAAGACCGGCGACCAAAAGACCTGCGGCCAAATGTCCGAGCACCCAGAAAATGAAATTATATTTCCGGGAACGTTGCATTGTTGCATTTTGTCCTTCTAGCAAATAAGTGGATAGATTTTCGAAGTCCTGTGCTTAAGTTGTAGTAATTTTCCAGAAGCTCATGTATTGCTTATACATATTCCTAATGAGGCAGCCTCATGTAGCCCTACGAGGTCCACCGGGCACAGAGAGCACCAGATGTCGCCATCTCGCTGGCTCTCCTCCCGAAGCCCATCTGCCACAGTAAATATTTCGCCACCGGGAAAACGTGCCGACACACGCACCTGCATCGTTGCGGTACCGCCACTACCCATGCGTTTAAATTGTTTGTTTCTTCGTCTTTAATAGGTAAACAACTCCCACGTATAGGGACCCCTTGGACGAGACCTCCGATGATATAAAAAAACAAGCTTTGCTAACCTATTCCTCTTCTTTTTGCGTGGGTGATGGCGTGCATCATCCTTTTCAATCCATTTCTAACGTCTTCCATTCTACCAGTGACTTTTCTCACATGTCTTCTTTCAATACGTCTATCTATCAAGATAACTTTTCCTTTCATCGTCTTGGCGCTAACACAAGTGCGTGTTAATGAAGAGAAAAGGCAACCGGGAAACATTAAATAAGCTTTCTGGCGCTCGCGTAGCGTAACTCAAAAGGGCAGATAAGGGTCACCGACGCCGTCGTTGTATTATGACCGCCCTCGTTTAATACCTATCACTACACCCGCTTTAGATGAGATGTTGAAGAATTATTGAATAGATTGTAAATGAAAATTTATACTACAGGTGTCAAAGTGGTGGCACGGGGGCTAAATCTGGACCGATGCATTACTTTGTGTGGCCCGGGAAAGTAAATGATGAGTGCCGACTTTCTGTTTTAGGATTAAATTCAAATGAAGAGTATAGATGTATATTAAATTTCCTGATTTTATCCCCCTTTTAAATCAATAATTGTCATTTTTTAATCATTTTTTCTGTTTTTAGTTCAAAAATCATTTTGTAAAATCTAAAAATATATTTAAAAAAAGGCTAAAATAAATATTGTTTTAGATCTATAAAAAACTGAATATTCAGGGATTTTAATACAGTTCTTTTAATACATTAATTTTTTTAAAAATCTAAAATGGTCCGTTACAATGAACGTTTCCCATAGAAATAAACCAAAAAAAATATTCTTACCAACCCTCTGAAAAAACACCAAAAACGGGATATTGGATTGGAAAAACATTTTTATTTGTTCTAATTCGCCATCTATTAACAAAGTAATAAATAATTAGTGGTTTAATAGTACTAAAATGTGGTAAATAGTACTAAAATGTGGTTAATAGTACTAAAGTGTGGTTCATAGTACTAAAATGTGGTAAATAGTACTAAAATGTGGTAAATAGTACTAAAATGTGGTTAATAGTACTAAAATGTGGTTAATAGAACTAAAATGTGGTTAATAGTACCAAAATGTGGTTAATAGTACCAAAGTGTGGTTCATAGTACTAAAATGTGGTTCATAGTACTAAAATGTGGTTAATAGTACTAACATGTGGTAAATAGTACTGAAATGTGGTAAATAGTACTGAAATGTAGTTAATTGTACTAAAATTTGGTTTAATGGTACTAGAAGAGGTTTAATGGTACTAGAATGTGGTTAACAGTACTAAAATCCGGTTAATAGTACTAAAATGTGGTTAATAGTACTAAAATGTGGTTAATAGTACTAAAATGTGCTTAAATAATACAAAATGTGATTTAATAGGACTAAAATGTGGTTAATAGTTCTAAAATTAGACAGATTTCCTGGAAGGGAAACTTTTTGCACGGCAACGCGCTCGTAACATAACATTTTTTTTAAATGAACTTGGATTACAATGCAGACAAACTCAAAAATACATTTAATCTAACTTTACACTAAATTGACATGTATTTTATCACATCATTTTACCGCTTCTATTCTGTCTAGCGGATAAAAAAGTAAAAGCCGACTTCCTGGTACGTAGCCCGTTGTTGTGATGGCATTGAAAGTGGAGTCAATGTAGGGCCTTGGACTCAATTTCCTCCCGCAAGGGTGAAGTGCGAACAAGTGGGAAGCATTACTCTTCATCATCATCAGCCGCCGCTTCTGTGTTTTCCATCACGGTCTCCGCCTCGCCGCTTAACCCAAACAGCCCGAGAGCCAGGCTGCCTTTAAACGCCTCACGACCTTTAAGGCAGCGTAAACGCTGAGCCGCTATTACGGCTAATAATCCCTCATTAGGGAACAATAGCCGAGCCATGGAGCTGTTTTGTTGCCAAGAGTCACGGTGGCTGCCAATACTGAAAAGCTGCTGGCTCTGGATCCTCGTTTTTTGTTGTTGTATTCGCCGCATCCAATTGTCTTACGTAAATATATTCATTGTTTTATTGCATAAAGAAAGGCAGAAATTGATTTAGTTTAAGGCTGGGGGAAAACAGCTCGGTTATAATGCTTCCAAAAGGGGTAAAAGCAGAAAAAAAGGTTCTTCAGAACATTTTTTTTAACGTTTTTTGGGGTCTATATTTTTCTTGACAAACTCACTCAGTCAGATTTTTTACATGTGAGCCCAGGATTTGGGTTTCCATCATTATTTTAAAGTCACTTGTTTAGGGTTAGGGTTAGGGTGTGTTTAAATACAAAATGGTTAGGGTTAGGGAAAGGGAAAGGGAAAGGGAAAGGGAAAGGGAAAGAGTTAGGGCTAGGGCTAGGATTAGGGTCAGGGTCAGGGCTAGGGCTAGGGTTAGGGTTAGGGTTAGGGTTAGGGTTGGGGTTGGGGTTAGGGTTAGGGTCAGGGCTAGGGTTAGGGTTAGGGTGTGTTTAAATACAAAATGGTTAGGGTTAGGGAAAGGGAAAGGGAAAGGGAAAGGGTTAGGGCTAGTGTCAGGGCTAGGGTCAGGGTTAGGGTTAGGGTTAGGGTTAGGGTCAGGGCTAGGGTTAGGGTGTGTTTAAATGCAAAATGGTTAGGGTTACGGTTAGGTTGTGATTGAATACAAAATAGTTAGGGTTTGGGTTAGGGTTAGGGTTAGGGTTAGGTTAGGTTAGGTTAGGTTAGGGTTAGGGTTAGGGTTAGGGTTAGGGCTAGGGCTAGGGTTAGGGTTAGGGTTAGGTTTAGGGAAAGGGTCAGGGTTAGGGTTAGGGTTAGGATATGTTTAAATACAAAATGGTTAGGGTTAGGGAAAGGGAAAGGGAAAGGGAAAGGGAAAGGGAAAGGGATAGGGTTAGGTTAGGTTGGGTTAGGGTTAGGGTCAGGGCTAGGGTTAGGGTGTGTTTACATACAAAATGGTTAGGGTTAGGGAAAGAGAAAGGGTTAAGGTTAGGGTTAGGTTGGGATTAAATACAAAATGGTTAGGGTTAGGGAAAGGGTTAGGGTTAGGGTCAGGATCAGGATCAGGGTTAGGATCGGGGTTAGGGTTAGGGTTAGGGTTAGGGTCAGGGCTAGAGTTAGGGTGTGTTTAAATACAAAATGGTTAGGGAAAGTGAAAAGGTTAGGGTTTGAGTTAGGGAAAGGGTTAGGGTTAGGGTTAGGGAAAGGGTTAGGGTTAGGGTTAGGGTTAGGGTTAGGGTGTGTTTAAATACAAAAGTGTTAGGGTGTGTTAAGGGTTAGGATGTGTTTAAATACAAATTGGTTAGGGTGTGTCATAATAGAAGCATTCAACCCAAACTGGGAATCCCCATTGATATTAGCTTTTACTGCAACATAGTTTAGCTTTTCATCACAAAATCGCCACTTAACCATAAAATTCCTCTGGCATAAATCCCCCACTTTACATCATCCTCAGTATAAACACCGACAAAGCCTTCTGTCCTTTGCCCGATTGTCTTTTTTCTCATTACAAACGATACATTGTAGGCCGCTTGTTTTCCATCTCCCGTGGCCCCTGCTCACCATCCTTCCATTTCTTGAGCACTTCACCCAGCCCTTAGATGGATTGCCCCACTGGTATTTCCCTCCACACTCTGATTACACTGATAGATGCGGCGTAGCCAATCCAGACACATTCAATGTTCTGCAATTTTCACCTAGCTCAGCACTTTATATCACTTTTTTCAGGCTTGTTATTCATGGCGATATCATCAAGGTCACCTTAACTTGCCACCCTTGCGCCTTTATTTTGTCAAGCCCGACATCGGTCGCTGTCATCTCTCGTGGGAAGTCGCCGCGGGGGAAGCGCCTGTGGGGGGGAAATATGCTTTTAGTGCAGAATAAATCAATTCTAGAGAATGCTTTTAAATCAAGAAACCCGACACTATTGTTCCATTTTTTTCGACTGTTAGTTTTATGTTGCTAGGCAGAATCAGTCATCTTTGGTGAAGGTGTTTTTTTGAGAATTATTCGCTACCATTTTTTAGATCAGTTAGTGATCACTGACCCACAAAAAACAGGAGTAACAGAAGGTATTTTTATATTTTGTGTGTGTATAATTTGGCTTTTTGGCATTTAAAATTACCATTTAACCTCCCACTATCACTATAACTTAGATTACTTATATATATATATATATATATATATATATATATATATATATATATATATATATATATATATATATATATATATATATATATATATATATATATATATATATATATATATATATATATATATATATATATATATATATATATATATATATATATATATATATATATATATATATATATATATATATATATATATATATATATATATATATATATATATATATATATATATATATATATATACATATATATACATATATATACATATATATACATATATATACATATATATACATATATATACATATATATACATATATATACATATATATATACATATATATATATACATATATATATATATATATATATATATATATATATATATATATATATATATATATATATATATATATATATATATCAGCTAATCAGTGTTTTTTCAATTTTTATCAAGATTTACACCAATAAAATTGTGCATTAAATACAGTTTGCCTCTGCATAGTTGAAACTGATAGGTAGGCTACAAAAAAGTTTTTTTCCTTAATTTAAAGAAATTCCCATTTTTTTGGTTCACCATTTTAACTTACCATGACAATTAATTTAAAAAAAATTTGTTGCATGTTGTCAAATCTTTTAATTATTTTGTAAATTATGTTCCATTCTCATCAGTTTTCTCAAAAAATGAAAAAGTGAGTTTTTTTTGCTTTTTTTAAGAACCAACTATTGAAAAAAATTGAAAACCAGAAGAAAATTTGCTAATATTAAGCCTTATTTTAATAAATGTCGCTGTTAAATAGCACTAGGAAAAAGGGTAAAAAAATCTGAAAATTCTCTTTGTCCACTATGAATTGTTCATTTTGGCCTGCGTGGGTTTTCTCCGGGTACTCCATTTTCCTCCCAGACCCCAAACCATGCATGGTAGTCTTCTTTAACAATGAAAACTCTCTAGATTGGAGCTTTACTATCAATGTTTGTCTCCTAGTGCCCTGTGATTGGTTAGCAACAAGTTCCGGGTGTGCCCCGCCTACTCCCCACACTTACCTGGAATGGGCTCTAGCACCCCCTGTGATCCTTGTAAGGATAAGCGGTAAAGAAAATGAATAATTGAGCTATAATGAGACAGATAGTTCCCCTAAATGTGAACAAAAGTTGGTCAATTGCTTGAAATATTCCAAAATGTTAGCCAAGTGTGGAGTTTTGCTAATGAAGCACCGAAGTGTTGACACGAAGAGATGAATTCCTCTTAAACTCTATAATTCATTGGGCATCTCAGCTTATCGTATAGCTCGCCTGCTCCTGACTGAAGTGCCACTAAATCGCAGTGAATAATTCACGTCGGCGAGAATAAAACAGCAGATGGAAGACTCGGCGGCTCACGAGCCAAGCCGGCAGCGGGGGAGAAGACTCTTTGGTCTCCAGGTGAAAAGTCTTGCTCCCGTTCAGGAAGCAAGGATGCCAGATAGAAATGTGAATTATTTAAACACAGGAAGCTACTCCTGGATGATGATGATGATGATGATGATGAGGAAGAGGTAGATGAGGATGATGGGAATGAGTGAATAGTTGCAGTTGAGCCCTGGAGTGGGGGGGGGGGGGGGTAACAGAAGGCAGGACTTTGGAGAGGGGGTGAGCTCCAAGGGATGGACGACATCAGACTCAGATTCGTAAATCTATGGCGAGGAATGCTAAAGAATGGGTACACCGACATCTGGTCTTAGGTCATGTTTGTATGGGGCTCCACTGGAGCTTATGGTAATGAAAACGGGTGGCTAATTTCCTCAGGGCAATGTAGGTGGATTTATTTACCGTATTTTCACGACTATAAGGCGCACTTAAAAGTCTTAAATTTTCTCCAAAATAGACAGTGCGCCTTATATATGGAAAAAACTGAAAACCAAAAACGAAAAACTACCATGGTCGGATATTAAAAAAACACAAACGCCTGAACTGAAACAATACTGTTAAATATGGAGATGCCATCTTAGTTTACAACATCTTCCATCTATAGCTCCTCCCCCACTGCAAGATTTTATACAAAAAAATCCAAAACATCAAAAATGGCTGGCTCTAGAGGTGACTGTGTAGTGAGTGAGTGCTTCATACCTGGAAGTCGATAGCAATTACCATATTATCACGACTATAAGGCGCACTCAAAAGTCTTACATTTTCTCCAAAATAGACAGTGCGCCTTATAATACAGTGCGCCTTATACATGGAAAAATGTCATTCATTAAGGGTGCGCCTTATAATGTGGTGCGCCCTATAGTCGTGAAAATACGGTACTTCGAAGAGTTGCTCCGAATATGTATTATCTGCCCTTTCATTGGTTGCCATCCAATCCCAGGCTTTACCAACGTTCCTACTCGGTAGCGCCTTCTAGAAGGCAGCAGGTTGAAGTTTTGGAAACTGGGATGTGTATTGTCTTTTTATGATGCTGTTAGTCCAAGTTTCGAACTCGGAACACTTCTGGCCCACAGGCCGTATGTTGAATAGTATTGGGGAAGAGAAATGATTTGACCATCCAAACTTGTCACTCAGCATTGCATGATTGTGCTACAATAACAAGCTATTGCTATGGAAACCAGGCCATGTTTTTGGGGGGATCGTGTGAGGATTCCGTGGTGCGTTCAAATGACTCAAGGAGGCTTTAGCGCTAGCTTCTTGAAGAGGACTCGTTCTATTTATAGCCTGCCGCAGTGCACAGAGTTGAGCGGGTCATGCGGATAATGAGAAGAAGCCCAAAATTCATTGCAGAAATGATCATAAATAGAGTTATGGTCATTAAATTATGTGTATTGTCATTAAATGTGCAATAAAACTGTTGCTTTGGTTTAGATTTGTGGTTATTTTGAGGGAATTTGACACACAAATATAATTTAACAGTTGGTCTGCACAGAAGGAAATAAAGATAAAGAAATAATGAACCGAAATAAAGCTTTTTTAAAGGCGTGGTTAGGTTATTAAATATAGGAAAGAATTGAAAAATGGTAATGTTTGACGTTATTTAGGTGTTTGTGGTTTTATTTGGTGAGCATTAAAATGTTGTTATGTATATTTTTGCATGTTAAGGCTTGTGTTGGGTTTAAGAATTGAGTTATGATAATATTAATAATAGTAATGGAGTATATTGGGGTGAAAGGAGGGGGGTGGATGTGATGCTTTTTGGCAGTAATGATAATTGGTTCATAGAAAAGGCCAGTAAGGGGGAATTATGATTATATTTTTATTTGGACTTTCTGCCTACACATGGCAAATTATGTTCTTCACGAGGATCTTTGTTGAGGTTGAGGAGAATAGAACATATTTATGAAGTTTGGGTTTTTAGGTACAGTTATGGAAGCCATATTTTAAATTTTTGTCGTGTTAAAAAGTGTAATATACTGTTTTTTTGTTATGTTTATCACTCAACTTGTGTTTTTGCCAAAGATATGATGAAGCTATGGGATGTATAATAACCAGATGGATGGCGAACGTGTGGCTCTCGAGACGTATGCGGCTTTTTTCTTATTATATTTTGTACATACAGCTTTTTACATGTTTTTCTTCTTTTTATTGTCTATTAAGACACACTCAAATTCTTTAGGGCCCATTAATAAGAAATTCGACTTTTTTTTTAAACTTAAAGTGGCACTAGAGCAAAGGTGTCAAAGTGGTGGCCCGGGGGCCAATTTTGGCCCGCCGAATCATTGTGCGGCCGATAAAGTAAATCATGAGTGCCAATTTTCTGTTTTAGTATCAAATTCAAATGATTATAGATTATATTATATTACCTGATTTTCCGTTTTTTTAATCTAGTTTTTTCTTTTTTGCTTTCAGTTCAAAAAGCTTTTTGTAAAATCTAAAAAAATCTAAATATAAAACATAATTTAAAAAGATTTTGTTTCCTTTTGAAATGATTAAAAGACATTTTCTCTTTCTAAGAAAAAAACTCAAATAAACCTTGTTTCATATCTAATAAAAAAATCAGTATTTAGGGCTTTTGATCCAGTTTTTTTATCCGATTTAACAAAAAAAATGAAAATCTATCTAAAATGATCCATTGAACACCACATTGCCGACGTGACGCTTCCTATTGGTGCATTCGGGGCCTCAGCTATTTCCATTTTTAACATCACAGTTATATACCCATCCAAAGAGCCACATGTGGCTCCCGAGCCATAGTTTTCCTACCCACAGTCTCGCATTTTAATTCATTTTCCATTATTTAAGACTACTACCATAGTCAATGCCCCACAGACCTAAGCTGTCTTCTCAGTCACCCTCCACACACACACACACTCTCATCTGAGCTGTCACTCAAGATTACAGACCGCTGTCTGTCTCTTAATGGACTGACGCTGTCAGAAATGGGCCTCCAACGGCTTCGCTCGACTGGCCACCTTAACGGCTCGTTAGAATCCGCGTGGCTGACGTAATGATAACGAACGGTCCCGCCTTGTCTCCATCAGCCGGCGTTTCTGCTCTTGTCAATAATTGAAGCACGCTTTCAATATGCATGGTTGGATTGACGGACAGATGGACTGATTTGTGGCTAAATGGGGGGGGGGGATAGATTCAATGATGGCGGATTGAAAGATGCTTTTTATGTTGGAATCGATAGAAAGTTGGATGGACAGATTGATTGAGTTGCGCATTCTGTAAATAGGGGACACGCTTATTTATTTATATACCGTATTTTCACGACTATAAGGCGCACCGCATTATAAGGCGCACTGCATTATAAGGCACACTGCATTATAAGGCACACTGCATTATAAGGCGCACTGCCTTATAGGGCGCACTGTCTATTTTGGAGAAAATGTAAGTGCGCCTTATAGTCGTGAAAATACGGTAATTGCTATTGACTTCCAGGTATGAAGCACTGACTACACAGTCACCTCTAGAGCCAGCCATTGTTGAGGTTTTGGATTTTTTTTGTATAAAATCTTGCAGTGGGGGAGGAGCTATATTATGGAACTAAAATGGCATGTGCATATTTAACAGTATTGTTTCAGTTCAGGTGTTTGTGTTTTTTTGATATCCCACAGTGGTGTTTTTTTCGTTTTTGGTTTTCAGTTTTTTCCATATATTAGGCGCACTGGATTATATGGCGCACTGTCAATTTTGGAGAAAATGTAAGACTTTTAAGTGCGCCTTATAGTCGTGAAAATACAATATTTATTTATTTATTAATGTATTACCTATTTATTTATGTCAATAATGTATTTTGCTGTGTCTGTATTCTCACCCTCTTGCTACTGTGACAATGAAATTTCCCAAATATGGGATGAATAGAATTATCCAATCAAATTTTGAAATCTAGCTTGTATAAATCCATCACTGGTGTCAAAGCGGCGGACCGAGGGCCAAATCTGGCCCGCCGCATCATTTTCTGCGGCCGAGAAAGCAAATCATGAGTGCCGACCGACTTTGTTTTAAAAAATTCTTATATATATTATATTTCCCCTTTTTAAATCAATAATTGGAATTTTGTAATCATTTTTTGGTGCTTTTAGTTCAAAAAAAGTTTGAGAATTTCAGTTGAAACTAAATTTAAAACATATTACGTCCTTAAAGTACTACTATAATTCCATAATCAACTTTTTCAACAAAAAATACAACTTTTCCCACAATTTGACTAAATTCCTACTCAGAAAACATACTTTTTTTTACTTGAAAAACGTTTCAAATTAGAATTTCCTTTTAACCTCGAATATTAAAACTTTTCCTGAGAAATGAGCGCTTAGCGGTTTAATATTTAATTTCATCGGGTGGTTCAAGTTATATTCCGTTGGGTAAAAAATAAATAAAAAACTCTCAAAGGGAATTAAAAGTGGATTTCAATCATTATCCATTCATAGGGAGACAAAATAATAAGATAAATGTGCTACATATTCATTTACTATCAATGGATGGTTTTATTTTTGTCACAAATCGGACCAAAAATGAAAAATCCAACTGAGAATATTAAAAGTAAGGATATTAAAATGTCTCTTTTAAGGTCGCGAGGTGCGGGTTATGAAGTTGAGAATTTTAATATCAATAAAATACTGTTGAGCACTTCATCATAATAATAACTATAAAAAAAATGAGGATCTTTTGTGCTGATATTATTTCATTTTGGAAGGATTATTTTTTGCTCTAAAATGAAATGACATTTTTTTTCAAGGGAGTTCAATTGAAAATGAAGAATATTAATAATTATGAACATAAAAAAATAACAGGTTCCTTTTTCCTTGCTAAAATAAAAGAAAGTTAATCCTTTTATTTTTGTGAATTAATGTTATTGGTAATGTTATAGTCCTTGAAACCCTTTTATGCCGCTTTAATGTCCTTTCTACTTCTTTAAAGTATTTTTTTAATGTTCTAATAAAGCCTTTTTTGCAGCTAAAGGACCTTTAACTTACTTAGAATGCATTTTGGCACTTTTTATGCCAAGTTTGCCCCTTTTTTATGCCAAAAAGTAGTAAGTAAACATCTCAATGTTCTACCCAAATAGTATCTGGAATAACAATTAAATAATCAAACATTATAACTTTTTTTAATAGAAAACATGTCTTTCATAGTGTGTTAGGCCACTTTTTTTTTTTGAAAACTATTTCATTTTCTCATTATACATTTTTTCATCACGGTATTCGCTGCCGACCATCCCAGTCGAAATAGATTGGACGTTTAGTGCCATCAGTGGCAAATGATGAGTTAAATGAATGTAATATTTAATTTAACTGCTTAAAAACGTTTTTAAAATCATTTTTCTGTACTGCTATATCCTTAAAAGAGTCGCAGGGGGGTGCTGGAGCATATCCCAACTGACTTTGGCCTGAATTGGTGGCCAGCCAATCACAGGGGACGAAGAGACAAACAACCATTCACACCCACACTTATACCTTATACCACTTGTAAATTATGTTGTCCATTATGTTGGAGTACCCGGAGAAAACCCACACATCCTAAATTGGTGGCTAGCCAATCCCAGGGCGTAAGGAGACAAACATCCATTCAGACTCATACCTAGGGGTAATTTATATCGTTCAATTAGCCTAGCATGCATGTTTTTGGAATGTGGGATGAAACTGGAGTATCCGGAGAAAACCCACACACCCTGAATCAGTGTCCAGCCAATCGCAAGGCACAACAATTCATGCTTACACATCTTCAGACAATTTAGTGTTCAATTAGCCTAGCATGCATGTTTTTGGAATGTGGGAGGAAACCGGAGTACCCAGAGAAAACCCACACATCCTGAATCGGTGGCCAGCCAATCAGAAGTCAGAATGAGACAGACAATTTAACGTTAAATTAGCCTAGCATGCATTTTTATGGAGTGTGGGAGGAAACCGGAGCACCCAGAGAAAACCCACACATCCTGAATCGGTGGCTAGCCAATCGTAAGGCACAATGATACATACAATTTAGCATTCAATTAGCCTAGCATGCATGTTTATGGAATGTGGCAGGAAACCGGAGTACCCAGAGAAAACCCACACATCCTGAATTGGTGGCTAGCCAATCGTAAGGCACAATGATACCTACAATTTAGCATTCAATTAGCCTAGCATGCATGTTTATGGAATGTGGGAGGAAACCGGAGTACCCGGAGAAAACCCACACACCCCTGGGCAGAACATGTAAACTCCACACAGTAAGCCCCCCCTGGGATCAGCAGGGTCTACCCCCTAGCTTAATTAACCCGCCGCTTAAGTAAAATAAAAGCAAAACCATTTTATAAACAAACCTAATCTCCATATCTTATACGCCATTTTAACATAAAAATCCATCACTCATCTCATAAAATCGCAAATCCAACACTAATATCACCCATGAATCACACCCCCACATATCACAGCTGTATACCACCACGACTTTACCTCCTAACTCCTTGGATTTTATTTATTCATTTATTTTCGGGTAATTTCCGGGTGTGTTACCTGCAGTGGCGCAGACAGACGAACGAGGAGGAGGAGGTGCATTGACCTTTATCTGATGGATTGTTTTCTCCCAAATGTAGAGATGAGAAAGGCACGGGTAGGGTGATGGAGGAAGGGAAGGTATTTGGTGATGTGTGTGTGGGTGTGTGTGGGTGTATGTGGGTGTGTGTGTAGGTGTGTGTGTGCTGTTGGAGTACCTGGAGATGGGCTTCTGCTCTGCCATGTAATTATGTACTCTTCTATTGCCTCCCCTCCAATATCTTGGCTCTTCTCCCTTGGTTCTCATTCTGCCACCGACCCACAGCTGAGCCGCAGGTGGTGGCAATCTTGGCCTGTTCCACCATTTTGGATACACACACACATATATACACAATCACACATACACTGGAGGGTGGAGGGCAGCCGGCCAATAACAGAGAACAAACACACTGGCATTCGTGCTGTGCCTGTAGGACTGGCACTAACACAAATGTGTAGATGTGGTGTAAGGATAGTGTATTTGTTTTTTCGGTGTGTGACATCATGGCGACCTGTTAATGATTGACGTCATCTGAGGTGTTAGGTGTACGCAGTGTGTTGTGTGCTAAATTAGAGTTAAAGTTGTTGTTTTTAGTTGTGTATAAGCTGTGTTTGTTGCGATGAAATGATGGCTGAATTGAGGGGGCGGGGATTAAATGCGCATAAATTAGTGGTAATGTAAGAGGATGTGAATGATTGGTCATTTGTTTCAAAATGGAGAAAAGGTGAATGGATAAAATGCTTGAGAAAATTTATTTTGATGTCTATGGATGAAATTCAAGGAAAAAAATTAGTTGTATCCTGCATAAAATATGAAAAACTTACTTGTGCCTGGCTTTGCTGGCTCAGGGCGCCGCCATCTTAGTTAAGGATGCCAATTTAGAGCGCTACGGACATACTTCCTGGTTGTACTGCTCACATGACTTACTTTTTGAATTTGTCTATGTGCAATTAACAGCTTTTCGGACCATTTTAGATATAATATTTAGTTTTTTTTAAATAAATTGATTAAAAGAACTGGATTAAAGGCCCTGAATATTCTGTTTTTTATAGATCTAAAACAAGGTTCATTTTTAGCTTTTTTATATATTTTTTTGGATTTTACAAAATGATTTTTGAACTAAAAACAGAAAAAATTGATTAAAAATTGACAATTATTGATTAAAAAGGGGGAAAATCAGGAAATGTAATATACTTCTATACTCTTCATTTTAATTTGATCCTAAAACAGAAAGTCAGCACTCATCATTTACTTTCCCGGGCCACACAAAATGATGCAGCGGACCAGATTTGGCCCTCGAGCCGCCACTTTGACACATACAGAATCTCAGAAATACCATGTGCGATGATTTTTCTTCAAATCTTCCCTACAAAATACCACATTTGTACTCCCTATTAAAGCCATGAATATGGATGTGAAAATTGTCAATCAGGGGCGGGTTATACGAGAGAAATTTTCAATTTCTACGATTTTAAGTCAATTTTAAACGTGCGAGAAAATACGGTACCTCCTACTAAACTGCCCAACCTATAATAGACACATAAAGTCAACTACAGCCACTTTGAGCATACGTTTATTGCCATCCACTGCTCTAAAACATCATTATTTATTCCCACCTCGAGTGATTAGGTCTTTCTGGTGTTTATGCAGCGATAAAGTTTGAAGACAAGTCGTCAGATGCCGCGTGGGAGGAAGAACTTTGTGGCTGACGGTTGGTTGTGAGGGGGTTGTTTCTCTTCCTACTGTAGCTTTGTTATTCATTGTTTTATTCTCGCAAACATTTCCGTGGCCTTTGATTACAAACCAGAAGCAAACCAAACCCAAATTATAAAAGCAAAACCCCAACAAGCTTGTGTTAAGCATCCATGCTTTTCAGCCATTTTGGATAATTCCCAAAATGCAACTGGTGTGACTTAGAGCCAAGCATCCTGACCGGATAGCCAGCTTCATTCACCACGTGTGGGCGCCTCCTCGCGCTATAATTAGTTTTTTTCCCGTCATTTCTTGGCAGCTTCGAAGTGTGGCTGCTGTTTAATATGCAAACGCCCGCATTGATGGAGCCATCTGTTGCCATATGACGAAGCGGAATAATCATATCCGACATTTTTTTTACATTATTGTTGCTTTTATACCAGGGGGTAGGCAAAATTTTCATCCTGGGGGGCCATATTGACTTTAAAAATTTAACAGATGGGCCGGGTCAGCATAAGATATGAAAACATATAAAAAAGTGCATCCGTTAACAGTACATATGAAATATAAACGGAAAAAAAGGACTAAAGTATTAACATACTCATCACTCATCATTAAAGTAAGAAGTATAAAGTACAAAGTAAAGTCAAAAGGAATGTATTAAGAAATATTCAAATGTCAATTAAAAAAAGATAGAGGGGCTGTAAAACTGGAAAAAAAATTGACAGATGGGCCGGGTCAGCATAAGATAGGATACATATAAAAAAGTGCATCCGTTAACAGTACATATGAAACATAAACAGAAAAATAGGACTAAAGTATTAACATACTCATCACTCATCATTAAGGGAAAAAGTATAAAGTACAAAGTAAAGTAAAAAGGAATGTATTAAGAAATATCAAGATTTAATTTAAGAAAAAATAGAGGGGCTGTAAAACATGAAAAACTAATAAGAGTGGACAGAGCTACTGCCACTGGCTTCCGCGTTACGGCGCCATCTTGGGGAAAAAATAATTTAAAAATAAAACATTATTTGGACAAAGTCAACGGGCCGGATTAAAAAGCCTAACGGGCCGGATGTGGCCCGCAGGCCGTAGTTTGCCCATGCCTAGACTAACGGTGGTGTGTGACACGCCACACTTTTGCGACACTACGTAACATAACATAAAGTTTAAATTGAACTTAAATGAACTTCGATTCCTATCCACGTGCACTTAATGTTTTTCTAGGGCTTTTGTATGCTCATATCTCAAATTTATCTCATACCTCAGGACAAAATTTGGCTCGGAATGTTCCTTGTATCTCGAATTTCTCGAATGTCAAGGTATGACTGTAGTCGTCAATTGGATTTAACAAGTCTGTGTTGAATATCTCATAAAGATGATTAAACACAATAAAAATTAAAAAAAAACATTATTTGGACAACATCGGCGGGCCAGATTAAAAAGCCCAATGGGCCATTTTTGGCCCGCGGGCCGTAGTTTGCCCACACCTGCTTTATACGCTTTAAATCGTCCTATCAATTCATGAAACTTTTATTCCTCTTTTGGATTTCATTCTATTCCGGATTAAAATAACATGCTGCATGCAACATCAGCAGTTCATGACTAATATCTAATATTTTTTTATCAAAAAGGATTATCACAGTCATGTAAATTGTATAAAAATCACCTTAATTTAATTTTCTAATGAGGTAAATTCTGTTCCCATGCATTCCAAATGTAGATTATTCACAAAGTGGCACATTGGCTTTCGTTCCCTGTGGTTCAATTAGCGCTTTCCCGCCACAAAGTGCTTTTTTTTTTTCTTCAAATCATTAGTTTAATAAGGTCCATGTGCACACCAAAAAGGCCACCCTCAGAGTCACCACACGCAATTTGGAGTTTCAAAACCGAGCAGACTTTGCCTCCCATTGACAAAAGTTTCCAAACCATAGAAGAAAAAGTCAATGAGAAACCGTGAAGAAATCAGCAGGGAAAGTGAGACATTGTACTCATGGGGGCTTTTTTTAACACTCTCCATCAAAATCTTTCACCCCCACAATGTTGCAGATGTAATCTAAAAAAAATAATAAGAATAATATATTTTACAGACTGCAATTTGATTCAATCTGATAAAAAAACGTCATGATGGGAAGCAAAATCCACATTTTTGGAAGAAATTGTATGTCGTTTGTCGTTTGGTGGGTAACTATACACAGTTGCTAGAATAGGTTTGGCGAACAGGCGGCTCGCGAGCCGCGTGTGGCTCCCAGGCAAAATAGATGCAGCTCTTTGAATCGAATTTTGTAAATATTTTGGTTCTTTGTCGCATTTAATGTTTCTCATATTTTTATTTTCTCTAAAAACACTCAGATTTGTCGAAGTCCATTAAAAACAAATAATAAATAATCTTTTAAAAATGATCCGGCAGATTGCATTTTTTATCAGATTAAATTTTTTAGCAGATTACATTTTGTATTCTCTCTTTAAACACTTACATTTATCAAAGCCCATTAAAAACAAATCATAAATCATATTTTATAATTTGTATTAAATAATTTGGCAGATTGGATTTTTTTTTTTTATCAGATTAAAAATTTTATTCTCTTTTAAAATACTCAAATTTCTCAAGGCCCATTAGAAACAAATAATAAATTGTTTTTTAAAATAATTTGGCATATTGGAGTTTTTTTTATCAAATTACATTTTTATCGGATTACAATTTTTATTCTCTTCAAACACAAATTTATCAAGGCCCATTTAAAAAAAATTATATATATATATATATATATATATATATATATATATATATATATATATATATATATATATATATATATATATATATATATATATATATATATATATATATATATATATATATATATATATATATATATATATATATATATATATATATATATATATATATATATATATATATATATATATATATATATATATATATATATATATATATATATATATATATATATATATATATATATATAATGTTTTACATGGTAATTCTCTGAGAAAGATTTAAAAATTAAGCATTTTTTATTAGTACAAAACAATAAAATCTACTGTAAATCCCAAAAAAATAGACCAACCTCAAAAGTCTCTCTTTCTTACAACAAATGAATCAACCAAAATTTTATTCAGTAAATTTTCCATAATACATAAAATTGAAACCATTTCTGAGCTTAGTAAAGTGCGAATGAATGACCTGAATGAAAATTTGAGGAAAAGATTGAACTCTGGCGAATAAAACACTGTCAACTAAACTGCATCTTCTCCTTTTTCATACCTTTGTCGTATTTGGGTCACGTATTGTAACACTCTGCTGCTATTCAAGCACCCCCTTTTTTGTTTTTTTGGGGGAATAACTTTCTTGTCTGTGTTCTCGATCCATGTTGCTCCAACACTGTCTCTCAATGTCATGTCATGCCTGTCTGCGCTTCCTTTTTTTTTCTCCTTTTTCTTTCTTATTATTCTGCATCACAACTGTCAAAACTCAACAACTTAAAGGAATGGAACCATGGTTGCCAGTTAAGAAGTATTTATTTCCAATAGAAGTATAATATCATATATACCGTATTTTCACGACTATAAGGCGCACCGCATTATAAGGCGCACCCTCAATGAATGACATTTTTTCCATATATAAGGCGCACTGTATTATAAGGCGCACTGTCTATTTTGGAGAAAATTTGATACTTTTAAGTGCGCCTTATAGTCGTGAAAATACGGTAATTGCTATTGACTTCCAGGTATGAAGCACTCACTACTTTACAGTCACCTCTAGAGCCAGCCATTGTTGATGTTTTGGATTTTTTTTGTATAAAATCTTGCAGTGGGGGAGGAGCTATATGATGGAAGATTTTGTAAACTAAGATGGCATCTGCATATTTAACAGTATTGTTTCAGTTCAGTCGTTTGTGTTTTTTTAATATCCGACAGTGGTGGTTTTTCGTTTTTGGTTTTCTGTTTTGGTCCATATATAAGGCGCACTGGATTATAAATCGCACTGTCAATTTTGGAGAACATTTAAGACTCTTAAGTGCGCCTTATAGTCGTGAAAATACGGTAAAAGCCACCATCCGTAAATAATAATGATGTTTAAAAATAGCTGTAAAAATTCAGTACATTGATGAATTACTCTCTGCAATCTGGGCATATTTTACCAGGTCAGGATTTGGGGGAATAACTTGAAAAATTGGATAATAACTTTAAAGAAAAGGGCATAACGCCGGCCATCTGGGTCACATTTGTGGTTGGGATGCGTGATGTCTTTTATGATGCTCTCTGCTCTTCTAAGGCATTGTTGTCTTTTCCTCCCAAAAAAATACAACTTATATACTGTTTTCTCTTCAAAAATACTCCAAAAAATAATCTCATTTCACTTCCTTTGTATTAAAAAAGCCCTTATATAGCATCAACGTTATTTAACATTCAAGTAGAATCCTACAATTTCCGCTCTCTTCGCTTACCCTTAACTCAACGGGGGAATGTTTAGGAAATGAAAGCCAACGTAGACCGAAAAAAGCTCATTCCCTTCTTTTCCAATCCACCCCTTTTTCGTCTTCTTGGCCGAGGGAGCAAACGGCGTAATGAGCAGGATTACCAAGGGAGAGCGGCGGGGAATTGTGTCGGTATCAAAGGAGTGGCAAGACGGCGCAAGATATCTAGACAGCTGGCCTATTCTTTAATTCATGGCATGGTACGTACGCCCACAGTGACTCAGCTCACTCTCCCACTGTCAAAGCCTGTCATTCTCCATTAGGAGCTCTGAACCTCCTCTATAGGACGTGTTGCTTCGATGATTGATCCAATGTGTGTGCCCCCCCCTCGGGTACTTACTACATGTATTAGAGCACGTTATTTCAAGGAAGGGTATTGGCATTTAGAACAAGTAATTGGGTCTCTAAGGTAGAAGACGGCAACTGGTTTTTCAGATGCGGTACATTTTTTGGATTTGGAGAATTGTTAAGGTATGCTATGAGGTGATATGGTTTTGATTTAAAATTGTGTAGTCTGGGTTTGGAATAGGGAGATTTTTTGGAGGTTGTGGCGGTGATGTGTTTTTGATTAGAGTTTTTGGGGGAACTTTTTTTTGGGTTGGTTAATTTTGTTTAGAATTTGGCATTTTTTTTTATATGGGTACGCTTTATAGTTATAACTATTTTAATGTAGTTTTATAGTATAAGGCATTTTTTACATGGGCTCTTTTTATAGTTAGTGTTTTTATAGTAGTTTGTTGTTGATTTTTTAACAAAATGGATCGTCCAAATAGCTGATTTTTAGTCAATTTCAAATGTTTTTCACTTCAGTTCAGAAAATGAATGAATTATAAAATCTTTATTTTTTCTAGCTTTTTTAAATGGGCACTTTTTGATATTTTCAATTATTTGGGTTTTTTTTTTTTAACCAAAATTGATCCTTTAAATAGCTAATTAGATTTTTTTGGGTAGTAACATTTGATTTTTTTCAGTTAATCTTATTTAGAATGGTATATTTATTCATCTTTGCGTTTTTAAACTGCCACTTTTCATATTTAGAACTATTTAAATAGTTGTTTTTTGTTTAGTTTTGGTTTTTTTTAACCAAAATGAATGCTTTAATAGCTAATTTTATTAAATTTTGAATATTTTTCCCTTTCAAAAATCAAGGCCACAATTTTCTTAACCACAATGAATCTATTAAATACCTATTCTTTTAAAGAATTTTAAATATTTCAATCATATCAATATTGTCCATTGCAAAATTAATGCAAGCAAATCATTGCTAGTACAATAGAATATTAAATGAGGCATGCAAAACACCCTTAAATGGGCTGTATGTGTGCTATATAAATCTAAAAAAAACAATGAAGAATAATAATCATAAATTATACATAAACGTTTTTTGTTTGTTTGTTTTTTGGGGTTTTTTTGGGGAAAGGAAAGTTTAGGACTATTTTATCCTGACATTTCAATCAATATACCTATCAATTGGTCATTTCCCAACTGGTCTTTGTTACCAAAGTTCCTTGAACGCCTCCATCTTGGCAAGAAGAGGACAGGCAATGCAAAAAAGTGTCAGCCAGTAATCCACATAAGGTGATGGAAAGGGCTATAGAACGTATCGCCTGTCAGCCTGAAACGACGGAGGGAGAAATCAAATGCAGGAATGGACGTTAGAATGGCAGAATGGAGAAGAAGCGGGATGGATATCGAGATGGCGGGGATGGCGTGATGGACGCCGGGGAGACGAGAGGAAAGAAGTGTGCAAATGAGATCCAGTCAAAGAGTTTGGAGAAGAGTTTGAAGCCTTCTGTCAAGCACCGTGGGCCAAATGTTCACTGACCATCTGGAACGTTCAAGCCTTGGTTCAGCCATTGCTGACGTTGATGGCTTCCTTCAGAGAAGAGACTCTCCAAAGTCACTTGATGCTGTCAAATGTGGGGGAACTTCTGAATCCATTGGCTTAAAGCGGGGGTGGTGCAAACTTTTTACTAAAAGACCCAAGAGAAAACTTGTATTTGTCAAATAGATGAGCGGGATTAAGTATAGAATAGCTTAATTAGTGGTTATAGTCTTCCAATCCCAATTTGAATGGATGTAACTGTCTGTGGAAGTAAATAAATTAGAGTTATAAGCAAGAAAATAGTCTCAATGTGTAAGAAGATTCCAAAATTAATAGAGATAGACTGCTTAAAACAGGGGGTTCGATTTTATGTGGGCTTGACCATTTTTGATATAATATTTGGATTTTTTTTTAATAAATGGATTAAAAGATCTGGATTAAAAGACCTGAATATTCAGTTTTTTATAGATCTAAAACAATTTTTATTTTAGATTTTTTAAAAATATATTTTTAGATTTTACAAAATCATTTTTGAACTAAAAACACAGTAAAAAAATTGAATTAAAAATGACAATTATTGATTTAACAGGGGGAAAATCAGGAAATTTAATATACATCTATATTAAATTTACATCGGTAAAGCCAGATTGGTTTTACAGAAAAAATGGACTTTAAAAAATCACAAAAAAGTTTTTACACCACGTACACAATTTAAAATAATCAATAAATTGATTAAAAAATGGGCAAAACATATAAATTGACACGTATAGTATTACTTTACAGTTTTGTTCTAAACTTAAGCTTTCATGAGAATTCCTTTGCACTAGTCAGAAAACCCAACTTTATTCCGTGACATTTTTAGTCAAAAAGTATCCATTGATACTCCATCTTCCGTTTTCCTGCCAAAAAAATCCAACTTTAATTGGTCTTTTCCTACCTTTCCTGGTCAGAAACTGAAAACAAAAGACTTTTTTATTCCACTTTTTGTCCGAAACTCCCAACTTTTATTCCCTTACCTTGTCATTTGTCTTAATGGAAGTTTTCAGTCTAACCCGTCATGTTATAATTGATCTTTAAGTTGAAAAGACGAAAGTAATTCCCTCATCAAACTGCGATCAGTCACGTTTCTAATCGGTAGAAACATTCCTAGACTACAAATCATTTACCAAAGACGACTTGGGACATTAACCGATTTATATTTTGGTCTTTTTCTGAACTTTCTTAGTAAAGATAGATTAAATCGACACATCTGAAAGCATTATCCCTAACCCGCATTTTCTCGTTTATTCCAAGAACATCATTTGTATTCTCCCACGGGCCCTTCCGACGTAAAGAACCCAGACTGAAGGCCACATGTCTACTTTGTCAAATTAATCGACTCCCTCTTTAAGTATACAAACCCATCTCGTCTACAAATCCTGACCTGTCTACGAACAGCTCCGATTGCTTTGATTGCCAGGCTCCATCTGTCAGCACGTAAATGCTACTCCAATTATTTTGCGGACTCTCCACGTACTGTCAAATTAGCGGCATATCCGAAGCCGGCGAGTCTCGCCGCTCACCTTTTCAACGTTGCCTCTGACAGGCTGGGTTGAAAGGGAGTCTGACACAACAGAAGCAAGGAAAGCTTGGCCTTACTGACGCTTTAAATGCGGAAGACGGAAAATCGGACAGACGCTGACATGTGGCTCTTTGCCTAGGAAAAGTTGGCAGACGATTTTTTTAAGTGAGACTAAAGGGGCTAGCTTCAAAAATTGTCATGCCTCACATGGGTAAGGACAAAATTCATGGCCGATTAATCTGTATGATTGTCTGTCTGTGCATTCTTGCAATTGTCGACCTTTCTTACCGACTTTGCTGTCTACCTGCCGACTAACGAGAGGTTGACCTAGCTAGGCAACATGCTAAACTTAGCATTTTTGTCTTAGAATGATTAATTTGTGTGATTCTGTGCATTCTCGCAATTGTCGACCTTTCCTACCGACTTCTGTGTCTACTTGCCGACTAACTAGAAGTTGCCCTGGCTAGCTAACATGCTAAACTTAGCATTTTTGTCTTAAAAGGATTAATCCGTATGATTGTCTGTGCATTCTTGCAATTGTCGACCTTTCTTACCGACTTTGCTGTCTACCTGCCGACTAACGAGAGGTTGACCTAGCTAGGCAACATGCTAAACTTAGCATTTTTGTCTTAGAATGATTAATTTGTGTGATTCTGTGCATTCTCGCAATTGTCGACCTTTCCTACCGACTTCTGTGTCTACTTGCCGACTAACTAGAAGTTGCCCTGGCTAGCTAACATGCTAAACTTAGCATTTTTGTCTTAAAAGGATTAATCCGTATGATTGTCTGTGCATTCTTGCAATTGTCGACCTTATTTACCGTCTTTGCTGTCTACTTGCCGACTAACGATAGGTTGCCCTGGCTATGTAGCACGCTAAACTTAGCATTTTTTTCAGAAGTATGACAATAGTACGATGATCGGAAAGTTTAGGGCAAATTGCGAATTTCCTAAATAAAACTTGGACATAAATGTCAATTCTCGCAACACATTGCAAAATGGCGATAACAAAAACAGAAATGCATCATAAATTTGATTTATGGCTTATTTATATCGACTATTAGTTCATGGGGCTCACAGTTCTAAGACCAAGGGTTCAAACCCAAGTTTGGATCTTCCTTGGGTGTTCTTCAGTTCTATCTAAAACTGCTAAAACTTGTTTGGATGTTCTCTAGTCTTGCGTGGATTTTCTTTGGGTACTCCAGTTTCCTCCCATATCTCAAAAACTTACTTGATAGGCTGTTTAAACACTCTAAATGCCTCTAACTATGATTGGTTGTCCTTTGTCTGCTTCTGCCTTGCGATTGGCTGGCTACCAATTCAGGATGTCAACCACCTGGGGTGTGTAGTTGGCTAGGATAGGCTCTAGCACCCCCCTAATCCTTGTGAAGATAGACAACACAGAAAATGGGTGGACAAACACTAAAAAGCAGATCACAAAGTGAATCTACCATTGTAAGTTTTTTTTGTGTTGCTGCTATTAGCTTTCATGTTGCGGCTAATGACATTAGTGTTTGTTGTGCTAATTTTTCAGAATATGCAAATTAACTTGTAATTTCCACCCGGAATAAAACAGGCAGTAGCATAACATTCACGTTTCTACAAGATGGAGACTCCATTTTTTTTAAAAAGTCCTCTTGGCGGTGATTATGTTCGATGTATGCGTACGTGCTTTTAAATCTTGGCTCCTCCCACCACGAGTCCATATTGTCATTGTGTCCTTAGGCAAGACACTTCATCCCACTTGCCATGTTCAGGAAATGCAAGTGAGTGGATGCTAGTGGTAAGAAACGCCAAAGGCGGAAATTGACTGCCTCGCTTCTGTCGGTTTGCCCCAAGGCAGCAGTGGTTATCACCGCCTGGTGTGTGTTATGTTTTGCTGCAGGTTTTTGTTTAGGTTTTTTTCGATATATTTCCACACCCACGTCTTTGTGGAAGTTGGCAGCCTCTACGGCACCCCATTTTGTCAGCGGTGATATTTAAGCACAGGTGAGCTGAGAGAAGAATGCGAAAATAGGAATTTTTTTTAGCTAGCCGCCATTGGCGGTTTGTAATCACGTTATATTTTGCTACCTGCTAGTTTTTGTCCGATGTGGGTTTTGTTTTGGTTTGAATTTATGTGTTGCTGTCTTGGTTTTTTTGTCAGCTGCTTTTTGTAAGTATTGAGTGGTTTGGTTTTTTTGTTGTGTATTTCGCATGTACGTTTTTGTTATGGTACTTCGCCCATAGGCTCAGTTATCCTTGTTTTGTTTTTTGGGGGATTTCCATCGACATTCTGTCGCGGACCCTTTTTGCTACTTCCTTTTTTTGTGTGTTTTTTAGATTCAATAAATGTAGTAAGACATTGTTTTCAGTTGTTGGCTTCAAGGTTTAATACTGTGGAGTCAATGAAAAATGCAATGGAAAGTGGCTTTACGTTTTCTGGAGATGCATTTTAGTAAAATAGAATTATTATTATTATACTGCACTTGACGAAATATTCACGGGGAAATAATATATTTGCTTTTCCAACGTTAAAATGATTATTTATTTGTTGGTGACAGCAGGCTTGGAAAATGCTTTTAAACACGCCTTGTTTTTAAACGATGAGTTCTAGGGAATCCCACATCACCTGAAGTACTCGTCGTTTTTTTTCATATATTTTTTGGGCCTTGAGGTGTCAATCAACTTGACAGTCTTTGTTTTAATACTTAGAAACGATGGTTTGGAGACATAACTTGGAGATTTTTTCTTCTTTTAATGTTTTGTTGTTTGTTCTGTTTTCTTGCTGTGCGATAAAACTGTTTTGGAATAAATAGGAGGGAGTAAAAGTTTTATAAGTCTAAAAATACTTTTTAATTGAAGTAAAGTGGTAGCTTTACCTACAAATGTCTACACATACTAAGTATTTAAGTTAGTAGATGCCACAATGGGAAAACTTTGTTTCAGGTTACAAAATTAATTCATGTTACAGGGTGCAAAATTAAAAATTTAAAAAATCTAACACCTGTTAGTACAGGGGTAGGGAACCAATGGCTCGGGAGCCATGTGTGGCTCTTTTGATTGGTGTATATGGCTCTCTGCCTTTTTAAATCATATTTTTTCTTCATTAGACTCTTCTTCATGCATATTCTCATTGATTAGCAACAGTGACATTTTGAACAGAATGGCATTGCAAAAAGTAACCTTAAACGCAGTGGCGGTCCCTGAATTTGCTAGCGACGCCTTCAGCTATGTCTTTTTTTTAATTTTCAAAGTGGTGAAATGAATAATAAATGCTCATATTTTCATGTATTTTTACTTTTAAATTATGAGTATGGCTCTCAAGGAATAATATTTGAAAATATGAATTGTTTATGGCTCTTTTCGTCAAAAAGGTTCCTGACCCCTGCCTAAGAACGCAAATATCCTGTATTTTATGAAATAGTTTCCTTATATTTTTGTGTTTTTAACATATTTCAAACATAATTAGTCCACATTTGATCATTTTTAATGGATTTTTGGATGCTTAGGGCTTCTATATGTCTCTATTTTTGATAGATTCAAGTTTCAAAACCACTTTTGTGTGCATATGGCTCTCAGTTAAACTGTCTTAGAACGTAAATATCCTGTATTTTATCAAATAGTTTCCTTATATTTTTTTGTTTTTAACATATTTCATACATAATTGGTCCACATTTGATCATTTTTAAAGGATTTTTGGACACTTAGGGCTACTATATATCTCTATTCATGTTAAATTCAAGTTTCAAACCCACTTTTGGAACCAATTAATGTCACGAATAAAGCAACAACTGTATACCAATCTACTTTAAAGAACTAGATGCACTATAGTAAGTTTATATTGCTTATTTTCCTACACATATGCATTAGCCCATTGGTTGTTTTGATTTTTTAGCTTATCACTGGCACAATTGCCTGCAGGCGGTTTGAAGAGAGAACTTTTTAAGGGTCATAACAACTCATTTGAACGAGGCCACAGGGTTAAAAAATAAAATAAAATACAAAAATACAAAGGAAAAAATAGTGGGTGTTGTTGATAATGAATGATAATGAAGGGGAAATGGAAGTAAGGGTTGGAACTCATTGGGAGAATGCTGGAGGCTAATCAGGAGTCGCTGTGGAGATGTGCTGTGGTTTCTTGCTTCCGGGCATGATGACAATAAGGGTTGGCATTAGAGACGTGTGGTTGCCCTGAGAGAACGTCCAGGTGCGTTTTTCTTTCCTAGGCTACTCTCTAATTGCTTTTACGAATACGTACGTGAGCCCAATGTGGCTCGTCATGGCTGGTTTGTGGTCTGCATAAGGAAATAGTGTGGTGAAGGCTTGAGTGAATGGGCAAATGGTAAATTATGATAGGGTGGAGTTCTTTATGGAAAGTTATAGGAAGGAAATATGTGGACATGAAATATGTAATTGTATGTTTTTAATGTAATTTTAATTTTGTTTTAATCCAGTGAATGACCTTCATCTAGTAAAAAAAAGTCAGTTGTATAAATTGTAGCATTATTCTTAATATATGATTTTACAGTGTAAAACAGCGGTGTCAAACATACGGCCCGCGGGCCGGATCCAGCCCATCTGGTGGTTTGGTACGGCCCAGGGATGAAAGCTGCATTGTATAAAAAAAAGATGATTTTTCTTTAAAAAATGTAGTTATTGTATTATCCTCTAGGGGCGCAGTGTTTTAATACGTGCAGACAACGTGAATTGACATTTATTTATGTTCTTATGTTATTCTCTTGTTCATAATATATTGTTCATAATGTAAAAGGAAAATTTTGTTAATACACATTTTGATAATTTACTCATTCTTTGCACTACTTATTAGTATTAGTGACTAATACAAAGGAAAAAAAGTGGGCTTATTGTTAGTTCTATGTCATTTTGCAATGAGTTTACTGGTCCGGCCCGCTTTATCTCAAATTAAGCTGTATTCCCCCCGCAGACCAAAGGGAGTTTGACACCCCTGCTGTAAAAGGATAACATTTATCTATTAGTTATGCTAGTTTCAGATTTGAAGGAAACGTTAAAATTCTGGAAATTATTTTTTATTTTATTTACTGTGAGAGAGCCAAAATAACAATTAATATTTTCAAATATTATTCTTTGAGAGCCATACTCACGATATAAAAGTAAAAATACATGAAAATGTGAACATTTATTATTAATTTCACTACTTTGAAAGTAAAAAAAAAAAAGACATAGCTGAAGGCGTCGCTAGTAAATTCACGGACCGCCACTGCGTTTAAGGGTACTTTTTGCAATGACTTTCTGATCAAAATTGGCGTCGTGTCCAAACACGATCACTGTCAATTAAGAGCCTTGTGCGTCTTAGCCTCGCCTGGGCTAATTTGCTTAACCCTGATCTGGTAGCTTTTGTTTACACGTTCCCGGAAGACGCCCAGTTGCCGTGGCAACGTTCACTATAACTTTGTATCCCAGATATCCTTGAATGCACCTTAAGAACGATCCGTTGAAATGAATCATGATGTTTTTTTCATCCATGTTCTTTCCACTCCTGCTGTGCGTAAATTTGAATGAATAATTAATTAGTATGTTGAAATGTAGAAAAAGAAAAAAATAAGGACAACCCATTTTGGATATTATTAAATAGGGTACAAATTGGGTTTGATGTTTTTTGGAGGTTTTTTTTCTTTACAGTGGTCGACTTTGAATGTAGCATGCGTGCCGTTAAAAGCAAAACATCGTGAATCAGAGAGAATTTTAACATGACCATTGGGCTCTGTTACTTCTTGGGTTGCTATCTTCCTTCGTGTTATTTTATGTTTTATTTTTCCATATTTTTGTTACTCTGTGCAACTCCTATTTCAATTTTAATAGTTTCTTTGTGGCTTAACAGTCGTCGTGTTTTGGTGTTGCATGGTAAGCAAAAATAATATAGTGAATAATAGTAAAAATATGAATATTTGTGTGCTTATGCTTGAATATTTTAATGTTTTTACATTACAAAAAACATCAAAATGGGCAGTAAAAATGGATTGGATGTCTCCTAAAGAGTATTTTTCATTTTTTTTAAAGCCATTTAAATTTAACGAAATTTAGCAGCTATTATAAGCACTCACAAATAGCAGACATGCCCTCTACTGGCTAACTCGGAAACTGCAGGCAACAATAAGAATCATTAATTATTCAAATTAATCTTTTCAGAGAGGATATTCAGTTTTTATATATCTAAAACAATCTTTATTTTAGCTTTTTTTATATATTTTTAGATTTTACAAAAGAATTGAGCTAAAAACACGAAAAATTGATTAAAAAATTACAATTATTGATTTCAAATGGGGAAAATCAAGAAATTTAATATACATCTATACTCTCCATTTTAATTTAATCCTAAAACAGAAAGTCGGCACTCATGATTTACTTTCCCGGGCCGCAAAAATGACGCGGCGGGCCAGATTTGGCCCCCGGGCCGCCACTTTGACACACTGCTCTAATTCATTAACTGTTCAAATTAATCCGGTCAGAGAGACAAAAAAATCATCGTAGGGACTTTTGGAGTATTAGTTAGCATCCTCACAACAACAACAACAACAAAAAACAACAACAAAGTAGGTGAGATCTTGAGCCCTCCCCCAAACTCCCTAAAACTTCTCTTACTAACTACCACAACACATAATCTACAGTTTACCATACATTTCACAGCAGATAAGTTAATCAAATGATGTAAGTAAGCATGTACATAATTTCCAAGTGTCAAATTAACAAGCCCATATTCCCACTAGTACAATAAATAAAACGAATTACCTACTTTTACTATCACGATGACCATGAAACATGCAACATTAATGAAGGGCTTCCCATGATTTGCGCGGGTCTGCAACTTCTTCCTAAAGATTTATAAAAGTGGCCTTGCACTTGAGTCAGAGTTCAAAGGTTTAGAGCAGCATAGAAATGTTTTATAGATGGCTCTATTTGCCACATCCTCGGAGGTACCGTTATAAAAAAGAAGGAAGGAGGAAATTGCGTAGAGAAGGTCTGAGAAAGGTCAGGATGGATAACGACTTAATGCACACTTGCGTGGCATCGAATACGCCACAAATAATTGAGCGGCTCATTTCCGGGAGTTTTCTACTCTCATCCTATGTGGCCCCGTCTTTAATTTACTCTGATTTAACAATGGCCTCTAAACTGGAAGATGTGTTACAACCTTTTGGAATTGATGCAAAGAGTCGTTATTTTTTATTGAGCTTGGTCTTTTTTATTTTATTTTTTTACAATGGATCCTGTAAAAATGGGATGAACATTTTTCAAGATGGAGTCAGGGAATTAAATGAGGGAAGGGAATGTTGTTGTGTTTTTGTGTTGAAGAAAATGTAATATTTGCGGGAAGAATAATGGATTTTTACAAGTAGAGTGGTACTTCGATGGTGCTCGGGTGTTTGGTCGCGGGATGTTTGGTCGCGGGATGTTTGGTCACGGGATGTTTGGTCGCGGGATGTTTGGTCGCGGGATGTTTGGTCGCGGGATGTTTGGTCGCGGGATGTTTGGTCGCGGGATGTTTGGTCGCGGGATGTTTGGTCGCGGGATGTTTGGTCGCGGGATGTTTGGTCGCGGGATGTTTGGTCGCCGGTCTTTTGGTGGCCGGTCTTTTGGTCGCCGGTCTTTTGGTCGCCGGTCTTTTGGTCGCCGGTCTTTTGGTCGCCGGTCTTTTGGTCGCCGGTCTTTTGGTCGCCGGTCTTTTGGTCGCCGGTCTTTTGGCCGCCGGTCTTTTGGTCGCCGGTCTTTTGGTCGCCGGTCTTTTGGTCGCCGGTCTTTTGGTCGCCGGTCTTTTGGTCCCCGGTCTTTTGGTCCCCGGGCTTTTGGTCCCCGGGCTTTTGGTCCCCGGGCTTTTGGTCCCCGGGCTTTTGGTCGCCGGGCTTTTGGTCGCCAGTCTTTTGGTCGCCGGTCTTTTGGTCGCCGGTCTTTTGGTCGCCTGTCGTTTGGTCACCGGTCAAATGTTGACAGAGAGTTTACTGTTGCAGCCAGCTCTCAAAATTATATTCATGAGAGAGAGTTTAATATCTAAGAGACAGAGTTTATTATCTAAGTGAGAGAGATTTTAATATCCAATTACTGTTTTATATCTAAGTACATTTGACCAGCGACCAAACGTCCCGTCACGTACCTCAACATACGAGTGGCCCGACATACGAGCAATCCGAGATTTGAGGAAAATTTTGGGCAAATATTTATCTTGGGATAAGAGACAATTTTAAAAAAAAATTCCCCGTTAGTCAGTGCGAATGGCGGAGCTTGTTCGCTAATACGACAGGAGTATATACTACTTCTCGTTGGCAAGTGGTTGTGCGTTATCCTATTGTGAGGACATTTGTGTGCATCATTTTGGGAATATTTTGAAGGGAAATCAAACTCAAACAGGCCGTAGTTTGTCCATGTCTGGTCTAAAACTATTGTACTGATCTCCATTTTGTCAAAGAATTGACTTTAACACAGGCCTTCCCGTTTGGCGCAATCCCTTCAACATCCTAAGAGTTGGTTGAGCCACCATCCAATTGAATGACTAATGAGAATTTTCGGGAACGCTACTTAAGAGCTGAAAGAACCCTTTCCATCTGCGCCTTGGCTTGTTAAATCTCTCTTGCCTCGTTGGGTATAACAAGCTCATTATTCCGACATTGTTTTTGTCCTTTTTGTCCGCCCCTTCCTCGAAATAGATAGCGGTTGATGTGTAGCTTCATCAGAGGACTCCACGAGGGGGGAAGGATGGTAACGTTAATGATACGGCCCTCGTATCAATTGCATGAATATTCAAAAGATTTTGTCAGGGCCCTGCAGAGAGGTGAGACTCTCAAGGTTTAATGTAGCGGGAAATAAAGGGCGGAATTCTGGAAAATACTCAAATTGTTGCATATACTTCTTTTAAACCATGCACTTTTCTTTAAAACTTTCAGTTTCTCCAAAATTTAAAAATATGTAAATATTTTTTCCATTCCTTTTCAATACTGATTGTCCTTGTCAGGGTTGAAGGGTGCTGGAGCTTAAGACAGTAGTACAAATCTTCCAACCATTCTAATAGCATTCGTGTTAATTTCATAGATTAATTTGTTGGTGCCATTTAGGACAAATATTCAAGGTATATTTTATGTGTTGGTTTTGGTTGTGTCATTAGCTCAACGGCTAATCGGATTGGATATTCACCTAATAGTAGTACTGTAGGTTTACTTGACACTTTTTGCATGGCAACGGGCTCGTAACATACCATAAACTAATTTGAATGAACTTGGATTACGATGTAGACACACTCAAAAATAAATTTAATCTGACCTTACACTTAACTTAATTCTAATTTTGTTTTAAATTTTGATGCCTTTTTTATCCCGGGTTGGCTCTATTGGCCCCGCCTCCACTCTGACTTTCAGATGCAACCTATCGAGGGTTGTTTACTTTTGTCTTCCCTTCAAAATATTCAGAAAATGATGCACACAAATGTCCTCACAATAGGATAACGCACGACCACTTGCCAACAAGAAGTAGTATATACTCCTCTCATATTAGCGAAAAAGCTCCGCCAGTCGCACTGACTAACGGGGAAAAAAAACACTGAAAAAAAATGCAAAGCTCCGCCCAGTGCTCGAAGAGACATTACACGAGGGAGTTGTGACCAAAAAGACAGTTGCCATGATGTTCTTATGAGCAGCATCTCACGTCCGCTGTGTGCTTGTATATCAAAATTTGTCTCGTATCTCAAGATAAATATTTGCTCGAAATTGTACTCGTATCTCAAATTGCTCGTATGTCCGGGCACTCGTATGTCGAGGTCAGTAATTAGATTTTTTCCAAATCTACTTAGGCAAGATCTATGAAGTCACCTGACCTGATTTGACCCTTAGTCCCCTACTTGTGCTACAGAAAATTCTTATAATGCATTGCTTACATTGCCACAGTCAAAATCAATAGCAAAGAATTGTCCGAGTGTGAAATTGAAATCAAACAATTGCTATTAAATCTAACCAAATATACCCTACAAAGCACAATATTTGCACATCTCCCACTACCATGAAATTTGCTTGAAATCATATAGAATGTTTTCCTTACAATATTTTATACTGCAACCATGAAATTATTAAAAACACAGTTTGACATCCAGTTAGTCTTAAAAGAAACTAAGAAAGAACAAGAAGAATATAAATAAAGCTGTTTCTATTCAGACCCTGTGGCGCGATTGGTCACCCGAGTTGTCCCAGAACTGAAGGGGTCATTGGAGCGATTCCTGTGTATGACTGGCCACTCTTGAAATACCCTTGGGAAAGGCAATGAACCTGAATTTGCCCTCAGTGGTTTTGCAGTAGTACCATTGGTGTGTAAATGTTACTATGAATGGGTCAATAGGAGCTTATATAAGGCGTTTTTTTATATACCGTATTTTCACGACTATAAGGCGCATTGCATTACAAGGTGCACCCTCAATGAATGACATTTTTCCCATATATAAGGCGCACTGGATTATAAGGCGCACCGTCAATTAATGGCACATTTTATTTTTTTCCATATATAAGGCGCACTGGATTATAAGGCGCCCTGTCTATTTTTGGAGAAAAATCTAAGACTTAAGTGCGCCTTATAGTCGTGAAAATACAGTAAGTTTTTTTTTTAGGATTTTTTTTTTTGGTTTTATTCTGCGTGGAGGCCACTATTGGCTGAAGTACTATTGTTTATTCAATATTTTTTTTTGCATTTATCAGTGTCAGTACATATTTTGTTGTTTTCCAGCCTTATTATATCTCAAATTTGACTGTAGAAGCTAAATACGGTATTTTCCATATATAAGGCGCACCACATTATAAGATGCATCGCATTATAAGGCGCACCCTCAATGAATGGCACATTTTAATTTTTTCCATATATAAGGCGCACTGGATTATAAGGCGCCCTGTCTATTTTGGAGAAAATTTAAGACTTAAGTGCGCCTTATTGTGGTGAAAATACGGTAATTGCTATTGAATTCCAGGTATGAAGCACTCACTAAACAGTCACCTCTAGAGCCAGCCATTGCTGATGTTTTGGATATTTGTATTTTGTATTTTTCTGTATAAAATCTTGCAGTGGGGGAGGAGCTATATGATGGAAGATGTTGTAAACTAAGATGGCATCTGCATATTTAACAGTATTGTTTCAGTTCAGGCGTTTGTGTTTTTTTAATATCTGACAGTGGTGGTTTTTCATGTTTGGTTTTCTGTTTTTTCTATATATAAGGCGCACTGTATTATAAGGCGCCCTGGCTATATTGGAGAAAATGTAAGACTTTTAAGTGCGCCTTATAGTCGTGAAAATACAGTAAATAATCGTATTTAGAATTGATTGTTCCAGGGGAAAGACCTGGTTTTTGTAGGATTCAGTTTTAGTCGTGTTTTTGTCTGTTTTTTATCTGAACATGGCCGCCATAAAGTCTTTTATCTGACCTTGACGATGTTGATCACTACAACTCTAACTCTGTTAATGTCAATGACATGAAACTGATAGTACCCTGAAAAATACCATAGAGTACTCACCCAGTTAAATGCCAGATCATGATGCTCAGAGCATTTTTTAAAGGCTAGATGTGTGTTTTCTCACTTTATGTGACGAAGAAGCCCCTTCCTACTCCAAGTTATGATGACGACCCTCTCAATGTGAGGACTAAATAAATGTGACCAAACTTGAAATGACTGTAGCATTTCCACCAGAACGAGCAGTGGAAATACCATTGCACAGCAGCTCAAATACCATTTTGCATGCTTGACGGGCCGTAAAAATGGGAATAGGACCGTGTACCTGAAGAAGATTCCTTCTAAAAGACTTGTAACATATCTTGTGGAGACTTTTAAGTGCACCTTATAGTCGTGAAAATACGGTACACCGATTAAAAGAGCCACATATGGCTCCCTAGCCATAGTTTCCCTAACCCCTGCTGTACACGATTGCTGGACAAACTCGATACAATGTCATCAGAAGTCGACGTCTCAAAGTTAAACACACTGAGGCGCAAAGCTTTGGAAAAAAACGACTGAGGGAGGGAGTTTAAAAAAAAAAAAACCTCCAGAGGGAAGCAATTAGACCTTGTGAGATTTCAATTACCACCTCGATGGGCCTTTCAAGATCAATAAGCGGCCTTGTACGTCGACGTGATGGTCGTCTGAGGGGCTCATCGTGTTAGCAGGCGCTTTTGTAAATGCATCCCCCCCCCCCTACCCAGCCTTGACTACCCTCCCCTTACGCAAGCGTTTGTGTGTGTTTGCCGTACTAAATATTCATGCGTTTTCATAAACGGCTACACCCTAAGATGGATTCACATAGCCTACATGAACGATCATTAGGGGTGAGGAGATCAAATAGTACAGCTGCAACAAAAACAAGATTGGAAAATATAAACGTGTATCGCCTCCTTGGCCTTTTTCTTCTGAAGACGACGCTTTTTTCTCATGCTAATTTGAAATAACAGTGCATAGGGCAATGCGTTTTATGGTAATAATAAGAGTAGGGCAGTCCAAAACAAATCTGTAGATGTTTTTTAGTTGGGGTTTTTCTCACATTTCTGTTTAAACAAGGAGTTTAATGGGCAAAGTGACAAATAGAAAAATAAGGAGAAATGATATGTGCTTGGTAAAATGAAATAAAGGGGAGTGGATAATATTTTTTGCTGATTATGAGAACATTTTGCAAAAATATCACAATTAAAGCAACATTGACATTGTTTAAAATGACAAATTTTGGACTGTTTAATATCTAAGTACATTTGATCGGCGACCAAAAGACTGGTGACCAAAAGACCGGCGACCAAAAGGGACCAAAAGCCCGGCGACCAAAAGACCGGCGACCAAAAGACCGGTGACCAAAAGACCGGCAACCAAAAGACCGGCGACCAAAAGACCAGCGCCCTAAAGACCGGCGACCAAAAGACCGGCGACCAAAAGACCGGCGACCAAAAGACCGGCGACCAAAAGACCGGCGACCAAAAGACCGGCGACCAAAAGACCGGCGACCAAAAGACCGGCGACCAAAAGACCGGCGACCAAAAGACCGGCGACCAAAAGACCGGCGACCAAAAGACCGGCGACCAAAAGATCAGCGACCAAAAGACCGGCGACCAAAAGACCGGCGACCAAAAGACCGGCGACCAAAAGACCGGCGACCAAAAGACCGGCGACCAAAAGACCGGCGACCAAAAGACCGGCGACCAAAAGACCGGCGACCAAAAGACCGGCGACCAAAAGACCGGCGACCAAAAGACCGGCGACCAAAAGACCGGCGACCAAAAGACCGGCGACCAAAAGACCGGCGACCAAAAGACCGGCGACCAAAAGACCGGCGACCAAAAGACCGGCGACCAAAAGACCGGCGACCAAAAGACCGGCGACCAAAAGACCAGTCATGCTACTTTGGGGTACTGCAATTGTAATAATTCCATAGTATTTTGTTTTTATTGGGCCTCATAGCACAATTGGTATTTTAGGCTACTTACAGGTCACTTCCAGCAAAATTATTATTCATTTTTCATAGATGCTGTCGGGATGCTTCTTCTTCATTTGTCATTTCCTATTGAATTTTTGTTAAAATGATGCTAATTCCAAAACTACCTGGTTACTAATATGGCAAATTTCATCAGTTTCTAATACCTGGTCTTTTTGCAAATCCCCCTTCAAACTATTCTACGACTGTTTTGACATGTCACAAAAGTTTCCCAAGGCTAAAATAAATAGCATAAATATGGTGCATATCAAAAAGAGTGACACGCTGTCCCCCAATCTCCAAAACTAGCCCGTCTACTGCTGAACAATTTTGTCGGATTTCCGACTCTCCCACCCTTCGTTTCTTATCCATCACTTCCACCCTCCAAATTGGAAGTGACAAGCCACTTAAGCAAAGGTGTGGAAGCCTACCAAAGCCCCCCCAACACACACCCCCTCCCCTTTCCCATCGACTACAACCCATCAACAGGCGTGGAGGCCCACTTAGAACTGTCAGCTTGATTAGTTGACAGCTGGTTTTAGGATATGTTGCGGGTCATATCCGGAAAAAAATGTCCAGAGTAATAAACATTGTCGGTTTTCCGCTTCCTCATAACTGCTAATAAAACTACCACCTGTCACTATGGTGACCATAAAAACCCTATGCCAGATGTCTCCATGGTTCTCAATGGACTACCGTATTTTCACGACTATAAGGCGCACTTAAAAGTCTTAAATTTTCTCCAAAATAGACAGTGCGCCTTATATATAGAAAAAAACTGAAAACCAAAAACGAAAAACCACTACTGTCGGATATTAAAAAAAAACACAAACGCCTGAGCTGAACCAATACTGTTAAATATGCAGATGCAATCTTAGTTTACAACATCTTCCGTCATATAGCTCCTCCCCCACTGCAAGATTTTATACAAAAAAATCCAAAACATCAACAATGGCTGGCTCTAGAGGTGACTGTAAAGTAGTGAATACCTGGAAGTCAATAGCAATTACGATATTTTCACGACTATAAGGCGCACTTAAAAGTTTTAAATTTTCTCCAAACTAGACAGTGCGCCATATAATACAGTGCGCCTTATAATGCAGTGTGCCTTATAATGCAGTGCGCCTTATATATGGAAAAATGTCGTTCATTGAGGGTGCACCTTATAATGTGGTGCGCCTTATAATGCGGTGATCCTTATAGTCGTGAAAATACGATATTTTACATGCTCTTTACTTACTTTGTTGTACTTCTTCCCCAGAAACGAAGCCTGGTGAAACTATGCAGCAGCCCAGGGAGGTATGTGTTTATTTCACACACGTATACACACACACACATATACCTGCGTACTTATCTACTGAAAAGGGAGCGATTGTGGGCCTTGTTGCTCTCAGCATGTCCGATGGCATCAGTGTAAGAGTCGTTGACCTGGCGCAGCAGCTAACGCCGCATCTTATCTTCCTTTCTTGCGTTAGCGTATGACTCCCGTTGTTTTTAATCGTGTCCACGCTAAGAGACTTATGTTTTTGTGTCCAAGTTGTTGTTTGTTGGGAAAGGGGTGGCGAGAATTGCTGAATGTATTCAACAAGAAATAATATGAGACACATATGATATATGGAGTGGATTACAGTAATACCTCGTTTATCGCAATGCGAAGGTTCCGAAATCTGCCGAAATCGGTGACTAACCCTGATATAGAGACAGTGTTTTGATATATATTATTTAGACTTTTAAAATCCTTTCTGTAGTACAGTAGTACCTCGAGATACAAGCTTAATTCATTCCGAGACTGAGCTCGTATGTCGATTTACTCTTAACTCAAATGAAAGTTTCCCATAGAAATGAACTAAAAACAAATTAATTTGTTCCACCCCTCTGAAAAAACACCTAAAACAGGATGTTTTATTGGAAAAAAACATTTTTATTTGTTCTAATTCGCCATCTATTAACAGAGTAAGAAATAACTAGTGGTTTCATAGTACTAAAATGTGTTTAATAGTACTCAAATTAGACAGATTTCGCAGAGGGGAGAGAGAAGAGGGGCTGCGAAATTTACTGTACTAGTTGTGATAATATTCATATTTAAGGCAATATTATTTAGGCAAATCAAAAAAAATCCATACAAACGATTGTGAAACGTAGCAACCATATTTACTGTCTTACTAAAAGTGATATAAAACGTCTTCCTATTGTTAGCGTCCTATTTTTTGCTATGCCGAATGGTAGATTAATTCACTCAAAAACGGCATGTCATAACTGCGTAAATTATACACTGCCCCCTAGTGGCCGGTGAAATACTCTCCGATTGTAACTAGCTTTTTTTTCCTACATTTCATGTTTGTATTATTGTTCCTATACTATTAACATTTTGTAAATATTTGGCGGATCCAAACCGCCATGTGAATACATGATAGTCGATTTACGAAGTGTATATAATAGGTATATAATAATTAAAATTAAAATCTTCATGAAGGTTTAAACTCGGCTAGGAATGTTTCATGAAAAGATGCAAAGAGCAACGTTTGCAGGGTTTTAAAAGCAGACAATTCTGTTAGGTTTTCCTGTATTTTTGTTAAACTTTACGCATGGGAAACGTATTTATTGAAGGCTAACGCACACACTACGCATGTAGACTTGCTCACTGTCACCAGGCATTAACGTCAGCATCTCAAAAACTCACTTAAATTGTGTGCTTGGTTGCTTTAAAGAATAAATATTTGCTTTCCTTTTCCACTTTGAGCCAAGTTTATGTTTTTTTTAGTTGTTTTTTATGCGAGAACTTCTAAAATTGACATACAAAGATTGACATTCAGTGCTTTGATATTGTTTTGGGATCAAATAAGGTTCCGATCTTGTCACTTTTCATACTTTTCTATCAAAATGTGTTTCTGCAATTCTGTAGTGATATTTTGTAAGATTTTTTGGCAGATAAAGCCCTGAAAAATAACCAAAATGTTATAAAAACGAAGCATTCAAAGCATGTAAAAGCATTGAAACTGTATTTTTACAGTTTGTAAGTTATATGAGGGTTTTTTTTTATCTATATTTAAAGTTTCCCAAAAGTAATTTAAAAGCTAATGTTTAAAATAGGATTTTTTATTCGGATTCATGCAACCACAAAACAAACAAATCACGCATCCGCAATTTTAACCGAAGCTCTAAAGAATTATTTCAGGGATTGAAAGTATTTATTGACTGAATGGATAATGGAGTGTGGAGAGCGGCTTTTATTTAGCGATCCTACCGGCGTTGTTGAAAGGAAAATGTCGTGCAAAGCACCTCTTATAATCTTCACAATATCAACAACGGACAAAAATTTTACACAACGGCATAAGGATTGAGTGGTTTGCATGTATGGCTCACATTTCAGAGGGTTCAAACCTCAGGCTGAATGGGAAAAAAATGTATTTGTGTGTTTTTGTTTCCCTGGTGATTGAATTATCTCTACTTAAGTTTCAAAGTACTGTATTTTCTCGCATATAAGCCATATTTGTCGCTAAAAAATGATTACTGAATCGAGGGTAAGGCTTATATGCGCATAAATTAGAATTGACATGCACGAAACTGCAAAGTGACAAAGACGGAATACCATAAAGCAAGATAATGTGGCCGATACGGTCATTTATTTCAAAATAGAGAAAAGGTAAACAGTTAAAATGCTAAAAAAAAATAATTTTAATGTCTATGAATGAAAACCTGCATAAAATTTGCATAAAACGTGAAAAAACTCACTTGTAACTGCCATTTTTCGCTCATGGTGCCGCCATATTGGCTAGGGATGACAAACGGGGCCGCTACGGACTCACTTCCTGGTTGTACTGCTCACATGACTTCCTTTTTGAATTTGTCTATTTTATATAGTACCTCAGAAATACCACATGGGAAGATTTTTTTAAGATTTTCCCTTTAAAGTAACACATTTGTACTTCCTATTAAAAGCATGAATATGGAGGTGAAAATTATGAATCCAGGGCGGCTTATACGAGAGAAATTGTAAAATTCAATCATTTTAACACAATTTTAAGGGTGTGGCTTATACGCAAAGACGACTAATATGCGAGAAAATACGGTTAAGCTAACTTCTAGCAAGTTTTACTTTTTCCAGTATAGATTTTTTATGATCCTTTCTTTAGGTCCAGAACATAAGCGAAACATGATCCTTCAAAATAAAATCAGATATTTCCCAGTCTGATTAAACAGGAAAATGATCAAAAGTCCCAAAATCAATGAAATAAAACCTATTAAGATATTTCCTTTTCATAAATAGTTTTGCAGATAACATGATTATAATGATATAGTAGTTATAATACAATGATGCATGAAATATTTAGATTTACAACAAGACTTTTATTCTTATTCATGGAAAGTACTTGTTGCCCTTTTAGGCCAGCCAGATCAATGTCGATGTCTGGCCATGCTCGTAAAATAATTCCATTGACTTCATGACACAATCAAAGCATTTAAATGGAATCAAATGTCATCCTCCACATTAGCCGCGAGGAAATGCTAATTGAAAACTTGCTATTACGTCTTCTTCATATGACACCTATTCTCGCCTGAACCTCATAAATTTCCATTGTTAAAGTGAAACACTACCATCTGGAGGCAAGATTTTCAAAATCAATTTCATATATATTGCTTATTATAAGCAATATATGTGAATTTGATTTGTTATGTTATGCAAATTGTGCTCATATAAACTACATTTGTGTCATTTGGGGCTGGGCAATGTCTTATTTTTATTTTATTTGGGGAATTATTCCTAAATATTTAATTGAATTCCATGTAAACAAACAATGAATCAAATGTTATATTTGATTTATTGTTTGTTTACATGGTTTGTTTATTTTGGGGAAATATTCCCAAATATTTACCGTATTTTCACGACTATAATGCGCACTTAAAAGTCTTACATTTTCTCCAAAATAGACAGTGCACCTTATAATCCAGTGCGCCTTATATATGGAAAAAACTGAAAACCACCACTGTCGGATATTAAAAAAACAAACGCCTGAACTGAAACAATACTGTTAAATATGCAGTTGCCATCATAGTTTACAAAATATTCCATCATATAGCTCCTCCCCCCTGCAAGATTTCATACAAAAAAATCCAAAACATCAACAATGGCTGGCTCTAGAGGTGACTGTAAAGTAGGGAGTGCTTCATACCTGGAAGTCAATAGCAATTACCGTATTTTCACCACTATAAGGCGCACTTAAAAATCTTAAATTTTCTCCAAAATAGACAGTGCGCCTTATAATACAGTGCGCCTTATATATGGAAAAAATGTCATTCATTGAGGGTGCGCCTTATAATGTGGTGCGCCTTATAGTCGTGAAAATACGGTAATTGAATTCCATGTAAACAAACAATGAATCAAATGTTATATTTGATTCATTGTTTGTTTTCATGGAATTCAATTAAATATTTGGGAATAATTCCCCAAATAAAATAAAAATAAAACATTGCCGAGCCCCAAATGACACAAATGTAGTTTATATGTGCAAAATTTGCATAACATAACAGCACTTGTCGACATGGAGTACAGTTGATCAGGTTATTGATCCGTGTCCTTGTTGTGGGATATTGATTGGCTCCATGTATGAGTTATAAACCTTTGGTTAAGATGTCAGGTAGCATTGTTTATGGTTTTTATTGATGGTGTTTTTATTGGGGGGTCTTGTAAAGACAGCTATATAGTTTTATGGCGGTGCTTTTATTTATAAAGCACTTTAAGAACAGCTGCAACAAAGTGCTGTACATAATAAATACAACTTGAAAGGGGGTATTGTGATGGAGGACAACATTTTATTTAGGTAGAAAATATAGTTGAGGAAGGAAATTAGAAGAAGAAATGTTATTTTTTTTACTATGGTTTTAGTTTTGATGTGTTCAGGATATTTTTGGAGGATTATTTTGCTTTATTTGCTAATTATTCGTTCCGTAGTTTGATATTTTTCCCATTTATTTGTTTTTTTGGTTGCTTTTTTTAAAGCATAATATAGTTTTTTTGTGACTATAATAGAGGATTCCTAATAAACTTTAAATAATAAATTTTACTTCATGTAAAATCAGTTCATCTTTTGAGCAAAAATAATTCAATATTTTATTATTTAAGGCGCCCACCACCATCCAAGATCGTCGCCATTTGATCAAGACCATGTGCGGCAAGTACAAGAGTAACATGTCCAAGACCATCACACGCCATCATGTGAATCATATCTATGTTGAGGACAAGTACAAGATCCTATACTGTCAGGTAAAAAAATAAAATACCCACTGAAGAAATACATGCATTAGTCAAATTTTGGGGGCATTTTCCCGTATCCCCTTATCTAATTTGTTTAAAATCTCAAAACAATCTTGGTGGTAACTTTCAAAAGTCCTAAAAATGTATTGAGACGATAAGAGAAGCCTGGCGGCCCAACAGGCTTTTAAAACAGAGGAAACAGTGACTTCACACATTATTTTAAGTAAAGTGGACCATATTAGCTCCCCTGCGACGTCATCTGAAACAAATATTTTACATAAAACTGGACTTGACTAAATTTAACTACATATATAATGATTTTAGTGTACTTGACATACAGATAGCTAAGCTAAATAGCTTTAAAGTCAACTTGATTTTGCGTGAGCCGGACCATTTTAGATATAATATTTACTTTTTTTTAATAAATGGATTAAAAGAACTGGATTAAAATCCCCGAATATTCATTTTTTTTATAAATCTAAAACAATGTTTATTTGAGCTTTTTTATATTTTTATATTTTACAAAATGATTTTTGAACTAAAAACAGAAAAAAATGATTAAAAAATTACAATTATTGATTTAATAGGGGGAAAATACGGAAATTTAATATACATCTATACTCTTCATTATAATTTGATCCTATAACAGAAAGCCTCCACTCATGATTTACTTTCCCGGGCCACACAAAATGATACAGCGGACCAGATTTGGCCCTTGGGCCACCACTTTGACACACAATACTCTAATTCATTAACTACTCAAATTAATCCGGTCAGAGAGACAAAAAGTCATCTTAAGGACTTTTGGAGTATTAGTTAGCATCCTCACAACAACAACCACAACAAAAAACAACAACAAAGTAGGTGAGATCTTGAGTTTACAGTATGAGTATAAACTATGTAATATTTTCCCTTCCATAGGTGCCCAAAGTCGCCTGCTCCAACTGGAAACGGATTTTACTAGTATTATCAGGCCATGCATCAGACATCGAGAAGATAACCCACAAGGCTACCTATAAAGACCTTCCCTTGAAGACCCTCAACACATTTGACCAAGCAGGCATCATGGAACGCCTAGCCAACTACACCAAATTCATGTTTGTGCGAGACCCTCTGGAGAGATTAGTATCGGCCTATAGGGACAAACTGGAGAACCACAACGCTTACTACCACACCTTATTCGGAAGGTTTATAATTTCCAAGTACAGGCCCAATGCCTCCAAGTTGGCCTTGGAGTACGGGGACGGGGTGACGTTCCTAGAGTTCGTGCAGTACTTGTTGGATATGCCATCATCTGTCAGTAAAGACATCCACTGGGAGGCGGCCAATCGGCTTTGCAACCCGTGCCACATAGACTACGATTTTGTGGGAAAGTTTGAGAACATGTCGGAGGAATCTGATTCGCTCTTGCGATTGGCTGGGGCGCCACCTGACCTTAAGTTGCCCAATTTGAAGGACCGTAATCCGTCGGATGAGAAGACGTCACTTAGCGTTACGCAGAAGTACATGTCCCAGCTGGACTCGGTGAAGAGGCAGCAATTGTACGATTTGTACAAATTGGATTTTCTCATGTTTAATTATTCTAAACCTTTCCCGGATTTATACTGAGAAACTCACTTGGGCACTTTTGAAGTTATACTGCATTGCTTTCAGCGGATTTGAACGTTTTGGAACCTTTGTACGCGCAATTTAATGATGCAAAATTGTGCGTAATGCTGCATTTGGTTTTGTTAACAAGGCCGTTTTTATGTACGGTCGTCGGGAAGTGAAAAAAAACGTGAATGGGCATAACGTGAAGGCAAAACAGATGTAAAACAGAAGTGGGTTTAGAGCAGGACATTGATTTTGGATATTTTACTCTGTGGCCAATCGGTATCGAGTAGGATTTGTTCACCTTAACTACTCATGTTATCAACCAATACATCATGCGGATTGGGGTTTTGTTCGCGAATATGTTTATACGTGTACAATTTAAAGCCATGTTGATTGGTAACGCCCAAAACGGCCATCTTAGAAATTTACTAGATTTAAAAATAGCTACCGGTTGTTAGCTCATGTGCAACTTGGACATCAGGACATGTCACACAAATTAGAATGTGTTTAAGATGAATATAAAGAGCTGCCAAATGCTAAAAATGTTGTAGTAGGTAAAGCAAATTTTCTCTCTATTATCTATTTTTTAATGTTTTTCAATTAGTTTTCAATAATTGATTCTTGCAAAAAAAAATCATGTTAATTACTGGAAAAAAAATGCGATATTTTTTTTAATTTTTGAAATTTTTGATTCGCATTTTTTATACAAAACGCAAATTTCGTAATTTGGTCAAGACTAACATCGTAAACTATGGACTTTTTTAAGTATTTGGCAGCTCTGAATTTATCCACAAATGAAGTTCAAACGTTTTAAATGGGTCACAATTTATTTTAATACAGATTATGTTTGTGTGACATTGTTCTTTTAACATTCGTCCCATCTATTAATAATAAACACCTAAATTCAACATCAATACCTATAATTTTCACATCATAGAAGTACAATTATCTCCCAAAATACTTTTTATAGTGTTCAACTGGCTTTAAATTGTCTTGCTTTAGCTCACAATAGTAATCGCAAATGCCTTTCCACCAGTTGCATTGCCTACTTGACTTTTGCGTACTTCTATCTATATATCAATGGGTATCAAAATGCATATTTGATAAGCAGTCACCAAATTGACAAGATGAATCCCCCCACCCCCCGTGCGCTTTCTCCAGTGTGTCCAGTGCTGCCCCCCTCTGGAGCCATGTGCCGTTTAAAGTAGCATTTTTTTGTACGTTCATGTTTTTTGAAAATACTGCGCGTTACTTGGATGTATTAACGTGGACGGTCCAGGTATTTACAGGGTACAACGTGTTGCTGCCTGTTTTTGTGCTACAGACTTCCCAAAGTGTGTTGTCATGCAAATAATTCACATTCGGATGTTTGACAATCTTAAAAGACAAAAGGTGAGGATACGGTGAGCAATGATATGCGAATTTTAGTAGTATTTTGTACTAAAAATAGAACTCTGACATTTCAATTTGATTGTATTTGTTTTCAATCTGCCTTTAATCATTTCTTGTGACTTTTACTTCACACTGTATTTTATTTTATTTTAGTTATATACTGTTGCTGGGTAAAATTCATCAAGGCTAACCACCACATTAGCTAAAAACGCATACTCTTGGACAGATATGGCACTAAAATCCACACTTTGTGTTTTATGTACTCTTTTAGATTTGGTTTCTAGGTTTTTGGTTGCCAATTACGAGCAATGTTGTAAAAAAAACAAACAAACAATATAGAGTTTGTCGCTCTTCCCAAGATGGCCGCTGATTACAAACACCACAGAAGAAGAAAACAAAGATCGCAGTAAAGGTAAACATGACTATAAAGGAAGTCCTGTGGTGTTTTGCACTGACATTTTAAGTCTGTTTATTTAACATTCATATTTTCCATTTTAGAGCATTTGAACTGGTAGATTAACGACAAATAGTTAAACTAGTCAGGATTTAACGTCCTGGCAAAAGTGATTAGCACAAAGGCTAAGCTAACGTACTAATGTTCTATAATTGCAGTAACTGTGCATTCACAAGTTTTGTATTAGTTTTTATTTTTTCCTGTTTCACAAAGGTTTTTAAGCAGTGTCTGACCCACCCGAGATCGCAACTATTTTACATTCAAGTGAGTATGCAGTAATTTTGTACTTTAAAAGGTGTTTGTGTGTGTATGTATACAAATATATATGTATGTATATGTATGCATACATGTGTATGTATTTATATATACATGTGTATATATGATATGTATATATGTATATCTATGTATATATATGTATGTATATGTGTATATCTGTATGTATATATGTCTATATATGTATGTACATATATTTATATATGTATATATGTATGTATATATATATATATATGTATGTATATATGTATGTATATATGTATATATATATGTCTATACATATATATGTATATATGTATGTATATATGTATGTATATATGTATGTATATATGTATGTATGTATATATATATATATATATATATATATATATATATATATATATATATATATATATATATATATATATATATATATATATATATATATATATATATATATATATATATATATATATATATATATATATATATATATATATATATATATATATATATGTATATATATATATGTATATACATATATATGTATACATGGATGTACATATATGTCTATATATGTATGTATATATATAACTATATATGTATGTACATATATATGTATATATGTAGGTACATATATATGTATACATGTATGTACATATATGTATATATGTATGTATATATATATAACTATATATGTATGTACATATATATGTATACATGTATGTACATATATATGTATACATGTATGTACATGTATATATATATGTATGTACATATATATATGCATATATATAGATTTGTATTTACATATAGTTATATATGTATGTATGTATATGTATGTATATATGTATATATGTGTATATGTGTATATGTATATGTATAATATATATATATTATTTTTTATTATTATTATTTTCAATACGTGGAATTGGTAGATTATCATCACTGGCCAGGTATCGAGAGCAAAAGGTATCAGTGCAACACTCAGAGCAATGTAGAATAATAATAATTCAACATTTTAATGAGGTTTCTGTCCGCCACTAATAAAGTGCTTAGCTTTCTTTCCTACTAAACCCCCATGACAACAACAACAAAAATTCTCCCCATTAACGTCCTGTAAACTGCAAAGTCAGTAACTCTGTACCCCCAAGTACCCCCAAAACCACACAATCTACACATTGTATGTCTGGCACCCAGTCTGCAGCCTTCTATAAGCTTTTTAAATCAACACTGTTTATTGTGTACAATTGTATAATGGGCATTCAGATGACTATATTTTTCTATGTATTTCTAATATATCTCTATCTACACACACACACGTATAGATTATAAACATTATCAGTACTTCTATTGTGAATTTTTTTTCATTGTCATTGATTGTGATGCCAGTCTGTTGCCACCAAATGTTAAAAAAAAAAAATGAGAATAATAACCGAAAAGACAAATTGTGTTTGGTAGATTTCTAACACAATTTTTAATCATTCTGTAACAAATTACTCAGTTTTTGCGTGTTCGCTCATTAGCATAATAGATGTTGCTTTCCGCCTAGTGGGCAAACAACCAAATATTATCATTTTTTATATGATAATTTTCTCATTAATCTGTTTTTGTGGGAAAATCTTTGACCTTGCGTTGCTTCTACTCCTAAAAAAATATGTTTTTAATAAAAGTATGTGATTATTCATTGATATTAGGCACATTTCACACATTTATAGACTTTGTTGAACAAATTAATACACAAGTTTGGGTTATTTCTTTTCTTAAAGGGCCACACCAACATGCTAACTCCATTGAAATACAAAAATTGTCTTTACATAATGCAGTAAATGATATTGTTTTGATACAATGTTACCGGTCTTTATGTGATGTTATAATTAGGAAGAGAAAAAGTCATCAAAATAGAAAGTATACAATGTTTTGACCCTTAAGGAAAATCCCTCCTCTCAAAAAAGGCACTTTTTTATATCGCTCTTATTTGATTTCTTCTTTATTATTTCTTCCAATTGGGACTGCCATGATTAATTAACTGATTGACAACTTATATTACCTTATATATTGTGATAATTAATATTTTTACTTGACCAAAAATGCTTTAAATTCTTCTCTTTAATGACAGCAAATAATCAATAATATATTTGTATTTTTACATTTATGTTTTAAATAGAAATGCCCATTTAAAAGTGACTATAACAACAAAATAACAATTAAAAAGGAGAATAAACTACAATAACATTCTTTTATTTTTATTCACTTTTGTTTTAGAATATATTTCCTTTTTTAATTTAATAGGCAACAATAAATATTCTTTTTTATTTGTTAATTGCTATTTATTAATTAAAAAGCAAAGGAAAAATAGCAAAAAAATATTGTTCATTTATTTTTTTAAAATTCAATTTGAGAGAACAAAACCTCATATTTATTTTTATTCGCTCTTGTTTTATTATTTATTTCCTTTTCTGATTCAAAGAGCAACAGTAAATATCCTTATTTATATATTCATTATTTTTATTTAATTAAAACGCAATGGGTAAAATAGCAATTATTTTGTGTTATTTTTCCAAACATGTTTATTTATTTTAAAATTTTTCAAATTGAGAGAAAAAAGTTTTCAATCATTTAATGAGAACTACCAATATTTATTTATAGTACAAAAAAATGCACAAAATAATGTGGTAGTAAGTCCAGATATTGCACCCAATGTTTTAATCATTTAAATCACTGAAATGGCACTAAAGTACAATTTTATCAATGTTTTGTGAGTGGAAAAATACTAGTAAACATTTCCACTTAGTTAAAAATACAAATTATATGCAACTCACATGTAAAAAAACCTTTTTTTTAAAGTAGTATACATTTTTTTCAGGCTTAATCCTTTCATTAACGGCGATAAATGTCAAATCCATCTAAAATAACCTCAATGAAATCACATCATTTCAAAAATATTGGTACTATTTAGTACATATAATGCAATTTAGCTTACAAATGGCAATCTTGTTGTTTATTTGCCTTAAACGTGCACTAATATAAAAGTCCAGCCAAGGCACATATTTTAAAGCCAAGTTATGTCACATATGAAAACAAAAATGGTTTAAAAACCATGTGCATTTTCTGTGAGTGAGTGGAAATCCATATTTATAAATACTATATTCTCTATAATCACATATATGTGGTGCAACCCATAAATGTGACATTGTTTTTTGTTTTTTTGGTTGTTACGTGATGAATTTTGCACTTTGAAAAATCCGAATTTTAATTAGGTCTGTTTTTGAATCGGTGTCTATTATAGCCCTCTTTTGCTAAAAATAATAATAATAATAATGCTGCATCTTAATTATTGCTTTAAATACCCCATCGCGTAACACACTTGTGTGATGTACGCATTGGAGTGTGCGCAGGTATGTGTGTGCGCGTGTGTGTATGTTTACTGAAAAAATTCAGTAATTCAAGTAACAAGTGAATGTATAACTGTTGATCGGAGGTATAATTGTGAATGAAAAAGTGTTTGAAATATATATACATATATATAAATATACAGTATATGATTCAAGCCTTTGTCTTATTTTACACTGCCAGTCAAATGGTGACTTTTCAGGAAAGAATTTTTTTAAATGACTTCTTTTCGGCTGATGTGTGTGTGTCAACTAATAAATATGTCTTTAGCATTTTAAAAGATGACTTGTTGTGGTTTTTAATTGGGAAAAAATTTAAGTATTAGATGCTTATGTGCATGGAAAAAAATTCTGATGTAAAACAGCCCTATTGTTAATGATGTTTCACATTTAAACTCTAATTAATCTCGACATATTAATCACAAATACTCGTTACATAGTACCACTCCCAAAATATAAAATAAAATTATTACTGCAACTATCCTACTCTGCCGCCAGATGCCACCGAAGCATAGAAAAATGAACCCTACCCAAAAAATATCATGAAACGCTCTCTTCTACTGTAGGCTTTAATTTTAATATATGGCTTGTTATTAGTCATTAATAAGATGTTAATATTTTAATTGGTTGGAAACAGAAATAGTGCGCAGCTTTAATTTGAAAAGGAAGCATGGCTCTGTGAAATGCGGTTTAGCTTTCTTATTTCTTTGTTTGAGTTATTTATTTTATAACAGATCCTTGTATTACCCTCTTTCAACGGCAGGTGGTACTGCTCTCCTTCTAAAATGATATCCTATTCATGTTTTATGTAGTACTGGTGTAATAGATGCAATGAAGCAGTTAATTTTCCGTCACTTTTTTTCCCACATCCAATGTAGCGTATTTACAGGTCACGTCTGATGAATTTTGGATCATTTTGTATTGATTTTGATGGACTGCATAGGCTGTGTTTTGCTCATTATTCAAATTCTGCTGGTTTCTGGATATTTCCAGGATACTTTCTATTGTTTTTGGGGCATTTTGACAAATTTTCTGCCATTGAATACTTTATTTTGACATGCCAATGAACAAGTGTAATCTAGAAAAGTGCACTTGATCACCGTACAAACATCTAGTTTTGGTGCAAACTTGACAAAAAAAGGGTGCTCGGATGTTTGGTCGCCGGATGTTTGGTCCCCCAGACGTTTGGTCGCCCGGACGTTTGGTCGCCGGACATTTGGTCGCCCGGACCATAGGTCGCCCAGACGTTTGGTCGCCCGGACGTTTGGTCGCCCGGACGTTTGGTCGCCCGGACCTCTGGTCGCCAGGACATTTGGTCGCCCGGACGTTTGGTCACCCGGACGTTTGGTCACCCGGACGTTTGGTCACCCGGATGTTTGACAACATGACAGAGAGCTTACTGTTGAAATCAACTCTCAAAATTCTATTCATGAGAGTTTAATATCTAAATATCTACTGTTGAAACCAGCTCTCAAAATTGTAGTCACCCGGGCGAACCAAACGCCTGGCGACCAAACATTCAATCACGCACAGAGCAAGTCGGACCCCTTATCAGGCTACATCATAATTTCCCCCCATTTAACCACCCTCACTCACAATGTAAAAAGTTTCTCGATAGACACAGCCATCTTAGCTCTAATCCACAATAACATTTACAAATACCAATCTTCAAATTCTGATTTCGGCACTCAACTCCCTCCCCGCTACCCCCATCTAAAAAAAATATTCCTATGAAATCCAAAAGTGCCCCTACTGTGAAAAAACTGGATTTTTCCCCCAAAAGAACTTGCTAGGATTTCATCTTGTGACCATAAAATGTCATCAGCCGGCAGCCTGGGTCGCTATGTGCTTGCACAGAACGCTCTTCGTTCAGCCCTGGGGGGGCGGCACTGGCCATGCTTCCACGCTGCCGCCCTCCCCTTTCCCCCCACCCCCGCCCCAATGCCTTTTTTATTTCATTCTTTATTTATTTACACATATATACCCACCCGAATCGTCCCTCCGTTCCAACCCCCCCGAGGCTCCGTGGTGTCAACCAGGCGGCCTCGATGTTGACAAAGCAAAGACGCATCAGAACTGTTCACAACAAAAGCGTGACAGGCTCCGGTTTCGTTCTCCCACCAGAAAAACGCCCTCTGGGGTTTAGTGGGGGGGTCCGATTCCGGGCGGGGTCCCCCCCACCCCTCGAAAACCTTTGCGAATGACACTTCTTCATGCATGTGTGTCGTCGCCGTGACGGCCCGTTGATGGATAAGTGCAAATACGAAGCATAAGTCAAGGTTGCGACTTGATGTCATCATGACACATGCAGTCTAATGAGGACTGTGGGTGCTAGGCCCCCCCCAGGCTTAGCGGAGCGGAGGGAGGATGAGGGGATGCTATGTGATGCACAGCAGATGTGATCGGCGTCCCGGCATCGTTCATGTCGGGACTGCAAATTATATCGGTACCTCCATTTACGAACTTTTTTACGTGGTAAATTTGCAGGTTACAAAAACACCTCAATGGGAAAAACAATGGATGTGACAGAAATTCAACTTAAAAAAAGGTAAAATCTACCTGAAAAATCCAACATCCGTCAAAACGTAAATAGTCAGTATTTTATTTTGAAATTGCTTTCCCTTTGGCTATCTCCCAACACCTTGGAGGCCTCCCATTGGCTCCACCCACCATTCTAAAATGTACTTAAAGCAACTGTATTCTTTAAGAGGCACAACAAAGTTAGATTCTCACTGTATGGCTTTTACATATTCTCTCTGTGCTTGCGTGGGTTTTCTCCGGGTACTCCGGTTTCCCCATCGCATCCCAAAAATGTGTAGATTAGGCTGGTTGAACACTCTAAATTGAATTGAAGGTGATTGGTCGTTCATTGAAGCGAAAGCTTTACTATTGAAGAACTTTTTAAAACTTATGTCAATGCGTCAAACACTACTAAAGTGTACATATTTTTACGTAACATTCTTTAGTCAGGCAGAACAACCCTACGGGCCCGATCAGACACCCTAATTGGCCACTTCAGGCCCACGGACTGCATGTTTAAATGACTTTAACATAGCGTCCACATTTTTGGTGGTCAAAGACTACAATGTTAAATTTTGGACTACAGTAATCCCTCAAATATCGCGGCTTTAACTTTCGCGCTTTCACGACATTGCAGATTTTTTTCTGGAGGATTTTTTTTTATGATTGTTTTTTTTTGTAAGTTCAGAAAAACATGAAAATCCACACTGAAACTCACAAGTGGAAGCCACTCCCCTTTCCTCTTCTTGCTACTAGAACTCAGTACTGAAGTAAAAAACATATATATTTAAATAGGGCGACCCTACTTTGCATTTTTTTCCATTTATCACGGCCATGTCTAGTTTACATTAACCACAATAATCGAGGGATCACTGTACAAAAGCTTGGCGTCCACTTATGATGTGGACATCATGTAAAAAGATAATTCAAAACATTTACACCCCCCTTTGAAGGACTATGCTTCATAACAGCGCCTGCTTTTCAAGCCTTGGGCAAAAAGCATTGTTTTTATGTGGCCATGCATTCATTTATTGATTCATTCATGAACACAAATGGAAGATGATCCTTACAAAAAAAGTCTTCTCATTCACTCCCTTCAAATAACTCACATTATCCCCCCCCCAAAAAAGCCTCTGATCACCCATTTTTTTTCCACCGGTGTCACTTTTTGCACCTGCTTTTTTGAAGCACACACAAGTCCTCAGTGTGACCTACTTCACATTGACACAGCGTAGCTAAAATCCATAAATTAAGGAAATTAACTGATGGGGCCCGGAGCCACTTTGTAAGCTATTTAAATCTTTAAATTTACAACATCCCGGCATAGGCCCGCCACATGTAATTGAACTAACTCCCGGCTTGTATCCTTTTAATGAGAAAAAAAAATCCTGCTTCTTTCATGCATACACACTCAAACACATGGACATACACACACATTCCAAATCCCTCCAGTTTGTACCTCTGGAAACAACAAATCTGTGCCAGAGGCGTTTGAATGTGGGGGATTTCTGGGGCGCACTGGGGTCTAATTATTAAGACTTGGCCTGCTTCAAGGCGAAATGCATTCCCATACTCCCACTAGTCCTGCTGTCAAATATCGCCAGATTTATCACTTTATTACCTTTTGAAAAACTTGGGGGAGAAAGTGTCAGTCCATTTTTTTCATTGTGTAGGACTGACAGGGTTTTGGGGCAAATATTAGCATGAAATTAGCTCGCGGCTAGCAAATATTAGCATGAAACTAGCTCCCGGCTGTCAAATAACGCAAAGATTTATCACTTTATTACCTTTTGAAAAACTTGGGGGAGAAAGTGACAGTCCATTTTCTCATTGTGTACGATTGACGGGGTTTTGGGGCAAATATTAGCCTGAAATTAGCTCGTGGCTAGCAAATGTTAGCATGAAATTAGCTCACGGCTAGCAAATGACACTTTTCTTTAAAACATTGGTTTATAAACTACAAATATACAAAGTTATAATGACATATGAAAGCAAAACATTGTCAAATAGGATAAATATGGGAAAGTTTAATGTTTAAATGTGTTTAATAATGCAACGCATGGATGAAATTAAGTTTTGTTTTAGTGTCAGGCATGGCTAATTTATCTTAGCATGTAAATGGGGGTTAAGGGGATTATTGTTATTTTATTAATGGGTGATTTGGCCACATTTTTTCATGTTTAATGTTTTTTTATGTTGTTTTTGGTATTATATTTTACTGGTACTTTTTGGCAATATTTGAATTTCTATTTGTATGTTTGATTTTTTAAAAACAACCAGTTTTGGCTAAAATCTTACATATTTACACAAATAGTTCTCCCTCATTTCACTTTTCTTAAACCTGTAATACCCCCTGCCTCCACCAGTTAGAGCCAAACATCAAGAAACAACATCTCCACTCACTCATACCACCTCATATAATTACTGTTCTCAATGCTACATCAATTATTCACACTTATTTACCCACAAATAAACAAACACACAAATAAATAAATAATGGAGCACCTTGACTGACTCCAAACTTTTCTCTCTTCCTCTTTTACTTTTGTTTATTTATTTTTTTGGGTGAGGGAGGGGTTGGGGCACACACAAAACGCTTCACGCATGATTCACTTCCATTGTGTCACACACATATGCAAAAATAACAATAATCAGCTTGTGAATCCTATTTTGCAAAAGTCTGGAGGCTGTCTGCTTTCATTTTGAGCATGAGTGAGGGGTGTGTGTATGTATGTGTGTGTGTGCAAGTGTTTCTGAGTGTGTGTATGTGTGTGTTGTGGCCAGATATCTCCATCTAAGCCCCTGCACTATAATTGAAATGGCGCATTTGGCTGGAGGCGGCCTGCGAGGGCTGCTTTCTGCTGCGGCGTGCATGCACGTCCGTGGACGTCATTTGATTTGAATGGCCTGAAGGGGGAGTGTGTGCACGCACGCGCGCGCGCGTGTGTGTGCGTGCGCGCGCACACACACTCCCCCCTGTGCAACAACAACCACATCCTCATCATCTTCATCATCCTCATCACCCCACTCCAGACATTGAGGCGAAAGAGCTAGAGAGGAAGAGGAGGAATTCTCCGATGCTCTATGTTGACTTTATCAACAAGTTTTTTTTTTTTTTTTTTTTAATCGTTTTTTTTTAGTAGATTACAGAAAAATGGCTGACTGGATGACTTTGAAGTCGTGTTGGAGGGTTGTTATCATAGTTTAAATTTAGGTTTTTTTCTTGTTAGTTTAACTTTTTTGGTCATTTTTTCTTGTTAATACATGAGTTCCGGTGTGAGGGGATTTTTTGAGGCGAAGAAGGGAGGAGGTGAAGAGAAAAGAGAGAGAAGAAGAGGAAGGGGGGTTTAGATCACGCTTTTCTTTCCCTGAGAAAATTGCCTTGGCGAGAAAGAGGAGTTGAGCTAATTGTAGCCTAATCCCCGGCCCAGAGGCGCTCGGGCAGCCCGCAGCTACATTCTTCTTTTTTCTTCTTCTTTTCCTCCATCAACCCTTTCTCCTTCTTCGGGATTATTCTTCTCCGGCTCCTAATAAACGACGGGAAGACTTTAATTTGAAGGAGGAGGGGGGAAAAGGAAGGAAGATCATCTCATCGATGTTCAAGGTAAGTAAGGACGCCTCCTGTGTGCGTGCTTCTTTTTTCCTATCTTTCTCGCACGCTTGACAAACAGGGGTCGAAGCGACCGTGAACGCAACACACTTTTGCATTCTTACGTCCGGAAGATTTCGCTTCTTCCGGTGATCTTCCGAACCGGACCGGAAAACGAATATTTGAGTATTTTTGCTGGCTTGTCATATTCGCACACCGGACTCTCATCTGGACTTGCTGTCTACCATGTTCGAAACGGTAAATGCGATGGAAAACGTGGTATTTTTTTCCGCAAATATTAAGGTTTAATATAGCGATATGTTGGATATTTTATTTTTCTGCATGATCAATGGATTTTAATTCAATAGATTTTAAGGTTAAAGACCAAAGTTGGGGAAATCCAACCTAGACCTCATGTAGGGATGACCCGTAAATGCCTGCTGGATTTTTGTGCAAATTTTTGCAACGTTTTCATCGGACATCCTTCTAATTTGACTTGATTTCGTCACAATTATCACTTTGGCAATAACTGTCTTTAACCTTTATTTGGAAAAATTCGTTTATTTTTGGGAATACGGATAAAAATGTTACCTTTACACACCTGGCGTCCACGTTCCTGAACGCAACATTTGGGTCAAAATGAGTCGACTATGACAAGCAAATGGGGAAAACTATTCGTAAATAAATGTTTAGGTGTTAACGATTTAAAGATTGAAATCTTAAAATTATTTTGGTTGGTAATATATCAAGGGTCGATATAAAATATTGCTAATATAAAAATATGGAAAATGCCGATTGCAAGAAAACATGTAAATATGGATACCAGGTGTGAATAATTATTACGTATTTTTTTATTGGTTAAATTCTTCTTAATATATTTTAAATGAAAAAAGAGTCTGATCTACTAACTATAATCTTAAAATAAATGAAAATAAAAATACAGATTAAAGTTGATTTTCATTTTTAATTTGAAAGTACTTGACCCATTTCCTGCCATTGACAACAACAAACTTCCAATTCATTTGAATGGGAAAACTGCCATTGACGGTCAATGCACTTTGACAGCTTCTCCCATTCGACATAGATTGGACGTCTAATGCTGTCAAAGGAGGACAATACGTAAAAACAAGCGTTATGTGAAGGCTTAAGGGAACACCGAAGGACTCAAAAATGTCTTTCTTTTAATACAGTGGTAAAATTTGGCCATCCTATCCAAACAAAGATGGGTATTGTGCCATCCCCCCTAAAACTTCTCAAGTCTCCCTTTTCCCAGGATTTGGAACGTAATCCCTTCCTCATGTAATCGTATTAGAGAAACATGATACTCCAAGTGAGGCGGGCAGCACCCAAGGAAAAAGGGAAAAAACGCTTCACCGTTACTTGAGGCTAAAGAATTTTCTTTTCTAGCTTCTATGGTCTTCAAATTGTGCAATAACAAGCTGATCTATTGGTGTTGATTTAGCGATGGATGAAATTCAGTCCTTTTCAGAGTGGGCTCATTTAGCCTTCAAATGTGGCTTAAAACCTGCGGGGAAGAAACATGTCAGCCATTATGAAGTGACCATGATCCATGTGACCTTTTAGCCGCATGTGATCCTCCCGCTTTGAGATCACTTTGGCAGAACAAATCCTTAATTTGGGTTCTGACACTTGGAGCTTTAGAGTTGAGATGCTACACATTGGTTAAACAGGTTATCAATGTAGCATTTTACAATATTTTTTTTGTAAATATCAAGTTAAATAGCAAAATTCTGTGTTATAGTTTAGTCAATTTATGCTGTATGACAAAATGTCTTTTTCTGGCCAATTATAGCCAGCTGGTAAACATCACATGTGGTGTTAATTAGTAGTTTTTTGTTGTTTTTTACAAATGCAGAAATTAGAAAGAAATGCCATAAGTTTAAAACAATATTTAAAGGAGTAGGTATGTTAAAAAATAAATAAATTGATAGTCTTGAGAAACTTTTATAGAGAAAATTAACTTTACTTTATTTTGGAAGTGTGTCAGGGGAAGTTGTGAAAGTTCAACATGCAATACAAAGATTTACAAATTAATAAAATGTTAATTAAAACAACAATAAATGAGCTCTGGTAAAGAACAGACTTGTGCCTAAGCAACCAAACTCAAAGTCTGACCATTTTTTGGTAAAGTATGAAACAGGTATTTTTGTGGTTTAACAAAATTGCTGCAATATGAGTTAAACAGGCTAATCCGTTATAGTTATTGCAAAATTCAGTTTGTGACTTTTGACTTTGTTGCCTCAGAATTTAATGAACTTTTCAGTGTCATATTGCAAATATTATGCAAATTCGATCACGAAAATGTACGATTTTTTGGTATTTTGAACACGAAAAACAAAAACATAACTCACCCTTTACTTCTATTGCATATTTAATTTTTATTGAAAATGATAGATGTCCAATCCATCTAAACTACAAAGACCAGCTGTCTAAACTAACATTTCCCACCAGACGACCCAGTCCAAATTTGTCCAATTGCCACCCCTCCTTGTCAAAATAGATTGGACGTCTACCAACGGCAATAGCATTGAACATAAACATTCCCAGACACTTTTCCCAGTCTAGTCTCCTCAATGATATGAATTGACTTGGCAGATGGGTGGGGTCAACACAAGATACGATACAAATAAAAAAGTGCATCCGTTAACAGTACATATGAAACATAAACTGAAAAAAGGACTAAAGTATTAACATACTCATCACTCATCATTAAAGTAAAAAGTATAAAGTACAAAATCAAGTAAAAAAGAATGTATTAAGAAATATTAAAAATATCATTTAAAAAACAAAGAGGGGCTATAAAAAACACAAAAAACAAATGAGTGGACAGAGCTACTACCACTGGCTTTCATGTGATGGCGCCATCTTGGGGAAAAAAACATTAATTGGACAACGTCGGCCTAACCAGCCTGATGTGGCCCGCGGGCCGTAGTTTGCCCATATCTGGTTTAGCGCTGTCACTGGCAGCCGCATTTAAGCCACACAAAGCTTTAAACAACAACACAATCGCGCTCTACTCCCTCATTTTTTTGTCCAAGTCTACGACTCACCCCCCCCCCCCTTTTACTCCCACACTGGTGTGTCTGGGTACATCACATCTCTCCCATAATGCGACCTTTAATTAGAATATTGCAGCAGCAGTTTGTTTTATTCCCCTAGAGGCTGACACCTAGCATCCCTCCCTCCACTCTTTTTGTCCCCCCACCCCCCCAACCCACCATCCCATATTTCTCTCACTCTCTCTTGTCTATCCTGTCTGTCGTTTTTTCTCTCTCTCTCTCTCTAATAAGCATCCTCCTCCTATCCTCGCCCGCGGTCCTGAGCCAAAAGATGCAAACATACTTAATTAGAGGCGGTGTAGTAATACGCGGGTGAGGGGGACTCGACCAAGGCAGTCATGGAAGCCATCTGATCGGGAAGGATCGGGTTTTTTTAGGGGGGTTTTCTCTCTACTCCCCGTAATTCCTCCATCTCGCTTTTTCTCTACTTCAGGACATTTTCTTTTTCTTCCCTCCGCCAATGGCTTTTTTGTACACTTGCTTCCAGGAGGGGCGAAGCATGTCGCGGCTGTCTCTGACCCGGTCCCCGGTATCCCCGCTGGCCGCCCAGGGTATCCCACTACCGGCTCAGCTCACCAAAGCCAACGCGCCCGTGCATATTGATGTTGGGGGGCATATGTATACCAGCAGCTTGGCTACGCTTACCAAGTACCCCGACTCAAGGTAAAGGAACTTTTTATATACTTGTATAAAGAGGAACTTGTTTTTTTGAGTTAGTCTGATTGTATTGTGCCTAAATAGTCAACAAAATGTTTTTTTTAATGTATTTTTTGTGGGAAAAAGGTTAGGCAAGTTAATTATTGTTTTTTGTTTTTACTCTAGTTTCTGGGTTATAAGTCGCACTTTTTCATAGTTTGGGTGGTTGTGATTTATCATATTTTTTGGACTATAAGTGTCATAATTAGACAAATAAATGCACGATAAAATGGAAAATGAAGTTGCAGTGGTGGATATAGAATTTTTGGGGGAATTTTATTTGGTATAATCTATAACAAAGAACAGAAATGGCAAGTTGAAAGTTATTTGAAATTTTAAAAAGTGGTGATAAAATAAGAATCATGGCAAGAACAGGCCACATTTATATATACATATATTTTAAAAATAAGTGTTTAATAAAATGTAAATAACATTTTCTTGGTAAGTAAGATTTTAGGCAATTCTACGGGTTCGCCATGGCAATATGGTGATAAGCTAAAGCCCCACCCACAAACAATGTCAAAGTGATCAACACACCCTTAAAGCACCCTCTTGCGGTATAATGTAAAATTATATAATAATGTGTGAATAATTTCACACTAGAGTATAAGTCGGCCAAACTCTTTAAAAAAAAAAAAAAAAAAAAACTGCGACTTATAGTCCGGATATACGGTATGTTTTGTTTTTTCATGCTCACAGCTGCAAGAAAACTTCGATCAGAAGTTTTTGTGTGTTATTTGGGTATAGTTATCTGAAGAACTGTTTATATGCTATGTTAAGAGACGCCTATTTAGCATTTTAGCATTCTTAGTATACTGCTTTTCTTGGTCTATCCTCACTTTAAATTCTCTAAAATTCTCGACAAAAATACGACTTCTATCCCAAGCAATATATATCGTGTATTTCTTGGTTACTGCGATTTATACACAGTAAAATTTGGCAAATAACCATCTTTTTGTATTAAATATTGTCAATTGTTCCTTATAACGATGTGATAATGGTTAATGTAGACATAAATACTAGCTGTTGATGATTGTTTGAATCCTATCATAATACTGTAGTCTTTTAACTACTCACTAATGTTATAAACAACAACAAAAGACTCCAAAGTGTAAAATATGGATGGAGTTATGTCTTATTCATATTACTACGAGAAGTACTTTGTTGTGGTCTACAACTCCTCACTAAGAACTGTAATACTTTAGCTTGTCCAATCACAAATAAGGATTACCAAAACATAAAGTAATTCAGTTCTACCCATTAAAAAAAAGCTTTAAACTTAGCTCATTGGATAAAAAGATGCAAAAATGCAATACTTTGCTTGTTTTTTTTCTTCCTAGTCTTTCTTGTCAGCCGTCAAAATCCCATGCGAGCCAAGGTAAACACACACCGGGCGGCTTGTTAGAAAATCTGCCAAATTGGCCACAGGAAACAATCCTCCTAATCCCCTGATAATAAAAGGCTTGATATGAACACAGTCCACTGACAGGAAATCCCCAGACAGCTCCTGATTTTTATTTTAAATGTGAAATAAAAGCTCATTTCAGACACGGATTGACGATCGGTTTTGTCATTCAACGTTTAAATCCCTTCGAGATGCTGATATATGGTGAATCTTTATTAAAATAAGAGAGTTCAGGACTGGTAGCTATCTGCCAAACTCGAGTCAATGTTTGCGAGTTTAAATATCTCAACACTGATCACTGAATTATTATTTTTTAAAATCTATCATCTTAAAAAATCGCAGTTCTACTCCTTAGCCACTTGGATTTTTCAATTATTATGTCTTTAAATTCGATCTATGATCTTAAAATATCGTAGTTCTACTTTTCAAGTATAGTAATATCTTAACATACGAGTGCCCCGACATACGAGTAGTTTGAGATACGAGTAAATGTCTATGAGCACTGGGCGGAGCATTGCATTTTTTCAGTGTTTTTTTTCCCCGTTAGTCAGTACGAATGGCGGAGAGATCGCTAATACGAGAGGACTATGTACTACTACTTGTTGCCAAGTGGTAGTGCGTTATCCTATTGTGAGGACATTTGTGTGCATCGTTTTCAGAATATTTTGAAGGGAATACAAAAGCAAACAACCCTTGATAGATTGTATCTGAAAGTCATGGTGGAGGCGGGGCCTATAGAGCTAACCTGGGAGAAGAAAGGTATCAAAATAAAAACAAAATTAGAATTAAGTTAAGTTATTCAACTGCAGTAAATAAAAAACACTACTCAAATGTAAGATAAAGCATTTATTTTTAAAGTTTTATTAATGTGAGCCCTATTGATGCCTCCTATATTCATTCATTCATTCGATTTCCTTAACCACTTATCCTCACAAGGATCGCGAGGCCTATTCCAACCAACTACAGACACCAGGCCATCCAATCGCACAGCACAAGGAGACTGACGACCATTCACACTCAGACCGAGGAGCAATTTAAAGTGTACATAGATTTTAATACACAAGATATTTTAGCATTTTTTTTACTGGATGAAAAGTCCTGAAATCTGATCATCAGTATCAGAAAAAAACTTAAAAATCAGCAATACATTTTAATACACAAAAAATATTTTAGCATTATTTTTTACTGTATCAGTATCAGAAAATACTTATCCAGAAGTAAAAAAAATCAGCATCAGGACATCAAATACTGCATGAATACTGCAGTTTTCAGCAGAATTTTATCATTTTCCCAACTTTTTCCAGTTTGGACATCAAACTTTCCCCCTTTTTTCCCCGTCATAAACAAACGCCGGCGTTTTTCCACTCTCTCAATACGACAGTTCCTTTAATCGGAAGCCTGAGATGTTCCAAAAGACGTTTTGACGGGCGAGCAAACAATAAAAAACACTTATGTCAGAGCCTTGTGGTAGTTTACAGGACTGAGGGGTGCAGATGTAAGTCTCAGTATTGCTTTTGAGTTCTTCTCCCACTCTCTCTCTCTCTTCTTCTTCTTCTTCACACGTGCTCGCTCGCCCCGTCTCTTTCAGTTTCTTTCTCACCCGGGATCACGTACACACGCATACGCTCGCTGTTGTCTCTCGCTTTTCCCAGCCTCCTCAGAGCGTACTTAGCCTGGGGGTCCTACTTTCCGCTAGAGCCAGTGGAAGAAGCCCCCCACATCACCACCACCATCTTGCCTCCCCCTTTTTGTGTGAATTAGGATAATGGCTGACAGCAGAAAGCAAAACAATTACACTGTGGCAAAGTCCGGAGAATGCCGTTCCATGTTTTTTGCTCATAGGCGACGGACGGACGGACGGTCCAGAAAAGAAAAGTCCTTTTTTTTTTTTAAAAGAGCATGGTTAAGGAAGCTCAAGTTGATGAGGACTTTTAATAGATTGCTTGTTAAATAATGTATCTGGCCAAGAGAAAGTTAGTCTAGTAACTAATGCGCGACTATCCGTCTTCTTCAGCGCTAGGCTGCCGGATTAAGGGACAGTGGCTATGAAACATTGATGGCGCACTCTGCGGAGCTTTTGCCAGAACAGAAGATGAGGAAATTAGAAATAAATGGTCCACATAGATGAGAAAGACGTTTGAATAGATACTTTTTACTTTACTTTTCGCTCATTGGATGCTATTGACTATGTTAGACGTCCAATGTATTTTGACTAAGAACAAATGGTTACAAATGGCCTAGTTTGAACAGTGGCCTCGCAGTTTTGGGGTCGAGGGTTCGATCCCAGGTCGGTTTATGCTGTGTGGAGTTTGTATCTTATCTCTGGGCTTGTGTGGGTTTTCTTTGGGTACTCCGGTTTTTTCACACACTCTAAAAATATGTATATTTGGTTCATTTAAGACTAGCTTGTCCTGAGCTATGATTGTGATTGGTTGTCTGTTTCCTTGTGCATTGTGATTGGATGGTCATTGGCTGAGGTGGTTGAGTGGGATAGGTTCCGGCACCCCCCTTGTGAGGTTGAGTGGTTAAAAAAAATGAGTGGTATTAGTGGTAGTAGTAGTATAATGAGTAATAAGAACAACATTTGGAACAAAAGTGGAACATATTTACTGTATTAGGTACATATTTATTGTTATTCACCGACTCAGGTAGTTGAGTGGGATAGGTTCCGGCACCCCCGTTGTGAGGATAAATGGTTCAAAAAATGTGTGGTAGTAGTGGTAGTAGTAGTATAATGAGTTAAGAACAACATTTGGAACAAAAATGGAACATATTTACTGTATTTTGTACATATATATTGTTATTAAAAACAACAATATAGTAAAAAAGTTATTTAGCTTTGATCGGAGTAAACTCAAAAGAACAAAATGTAATACTGCCATCACATACAAAAGTAGTCCTTCATTTTTATACATTTATACAATCAAATTTTAAACAATCAAATGTAAAATAGAATTTGGCCTTGTTTTTCTGACAATCAAGTATGATACCATTACTTTACTCTATTTATGTGAAGTAGTAATAATAATATTGCTATTTGTACTCACATTGTGTATTCTGCTTTATAAAAGTAATATAGAATTCACAGCATTACTGCTCATATGTTTTTCTTCATTAAAATATGCTTTAGGATTCAGCCCGACCGACTTATGACTTTAGGCTAAAAGGCCCCACTTTGTCCAATTCTTGATCTAAATAACAATGTGAATATGTTAAAAAGCTTGCCCTTAAAGTATCAGTAAGGAATAATTGGCTTTTTTTTTATTTTTGCTGTAGGTATCCCCTCCAGTAGTGATTTGTGATCTCTTTTTAAATCATCTGAATATACATACACAGTGAAAAAAAATCTTAATTTTCAAATGTATTTAACATTTTGTCGGATTTTGCACTTTTTGAATTGTAATATAACATATTTTTTAAATGAACTTGGATTACGATGCAGACACACTCAAAAAATAAGTTTAATCTAACCTTACACTAAACTTAATTCTAATTTTGTTTTACACTTTTATACCTTTCTTCTCCCGACTGGGTTGGCTCTGTTTGCCCCGCCTCCACCTTGACTTTCGCTCCCGATTGGCTATTTGCTTTTGTATTCCCTCCAAAATATTCTGAAAATGATGCACACAAATGTCCTCACAATAAGATAACGCACGACCACTTGCCAACAATAAGTACTATATACTCCTAGTACTAGCTACGCCATTCGCGCTGAGTGACGGGGGGAAAAAACACAGAAAAACATGCAACGCTCCGCTCAGTGCTCGTAGATATCTGTTATACACAAAAGAGATGCGGCAAAAAAGTGCACTAAAATCATAAACGGCCTCTCATATCTTGCTCAATTTGCTCGAAATTTTACTCTTATCTCGAATTACCGTATTTTCACGACTATGAGGCGCACTGCATTATAAGGCGCACCCTCAATGAATGACATTTTCCCATATATGAGGCGCACTGGATTATAAGGCGCACCCTCAATGAATGGCACATTTTATTTTTTCCATATATAAGGCGCACTGGATTATAAGGCGCCCTGTCCATTTTGGAGAAGATTTAACTTTTAAGTGCGACTTATAGTCGTGAAAATACAGTACGTTTTTTTTTTTAAAGGATTTTTTTTTTTATTCTGCGTGGAGACCACTATTGGTTGAAGTACTATTGTTCATCCAATATAATTTTTTGCATTTATCAGTGTCAGTACAGATTTTGTTGTTTTCCAGCCTTATTCTATTTCAAACGTGACTGTAGTAGCTAAATACCGTATTTTCCATATATAAGGCGCACCACATTATAAGGCGCACCCTCAATGAATGGCACATTTTATTTTTTTCCATATATAAGGCGCACTGGATTATAAGGTGCCCTGTCTATTTTGGTCTATTTAAGGGCGCCTTATAGTCGTGAAAATATGGTACTCTTATGTCGGGGTGCTCGTATGTCGAGGTACCACTATACTATGAAAAACCGGATCAAAATATGGATTTTTTGGGTTTTTTTTGAGTTCCAATCATTTTCATCCAAGCAGTCAGTGCATATGTAGCATACTACTTGTTAAACCTTCCATCCCATTGAACAGATTGGGTAACATGAAGGCCGCTAGAAAGGGAGAGGGTGAATTAAGTGAGTGGAATAGGGGGGGGGGGGGGGGGGGGGCAGTAAGAGGAGGTGGGGGAGGCGGATGGTGATGGTTGGGTGGGGGTTTTGGTGGGGTGGGGTGGGCAAAGAAAAAGAAAAACAGGCAGCATTTTAATTGCTTTTTTAAAAAGTCGAGATGAAAAACAGAGTTAGCCCGCAGGCGTATGGTGAAATTCTAGCTGGAAGAATTGCAAGACCATATGAGAAAGGAACACCTCGGGCTAAACAGGGAGATGAGTATTGGTTTTTTATAAAGCATTTTGCATCGATTTCCTGAGAGAAAAGCCAGAAAGTGAGACGGGAGGATGAAGAGCAAAAGAAAGAAGGAATAAAGGAAGGAAAGAAGGAAGAGGAAGGAAGAGTGAGAGTGAATGGAAGATTGTTAAGGTCATCTGACCTTTGATAAAAAAGTTGCCATTTAAATCAATAGCTTACAAGTCATGTTTTGTTGATATTTTCATTAGATTCCCTTGTTTCCTGCAATTTGATATTTTTATGTGGCGTCAGGGTCAACTTCTATTACAATTATCTTTTGTCACCCCAGTAGAGAAGTCGAGATGAAAGGGACGATCTCATTAAAAAGCCCCTTAGCGGTTTTAAAAACGCACAAAAAGACTAGCTAACAGCTTTTGTTGGACACCAAATGATGGAAACTGCCAATTGTCTTGCCAGTATATGCAGTCGTTTTTTTTCTATTGTACTAAAACAAAGCACATTTAGTGTGGCAATAACAAGATGAGGCATTAGGAAAAACAGCAGCCTCAAGCTTAACATGAGAAGTTGCTTTAATTATTGGAGGAAAAAGCATGTTAAATATTTGGCATAATTAAAGGTAGTGGCATTTAAGGGGGAACACCTTTATACTGGAATTTTGGCATTAAGATTTATGTGGAAAATACTTTAAGTTAGTCGTGGGACTATATATAAAATAGGGAAATAAAAATAAAGACTTTTTGTGGGAGGGAAATGGTAAAAATTAGTTCATGGATGTTTTTTTTTTTGTCGTTATATGGCTTTTTTGGTGGCTCAGAAGTGTTTTTTCATATCAATATTTTTAGAGCTGGGACTAATTATGAATTTATTTATTCTATTAGCAAAAAAAGTTGGAAGACTTTAATATACAAGTCTGGTCATAAGCTAAAATGCTAGAAACATGTAGAAAGGAAAAAGTTAGCGCTTACATTAAGATAAAAAAAAAAATGTAGGCCAATGTATTTTCGACCAAAACTGTTGAGATAAACCAAGGGGTCGGGAACCTTTTTGACAAAAAGAGCCATAAACAATTCATATTTTTAAACATTATTCCTTGAGAGAGTCATGCTCAGAATTTAAAAGTAAAAATAGATGAAAATGTGAGCATTTATTATTCGTTTTACCACTTTGAAAGTAAAAAAAAGTCTGAATTATTTTGAAAACATAATTTCACTGTCGCTAATCAATGAGAGAATGCATACAGAAGAGTCTAATGAAGAAAAATTATGATTTTAAAAAGGCGGAGAGCCATATACACTCATCAAAAGAGCCATATATGGCTCCCGAGCTATAGGTTCCCTACCCCTGAGATAAATGATAGTATTGTTGTCGATTTTTTTAATTATTATTTTTCATACCCTAGTTGACAATCAATACAATATATAAATGGATCATTACAAAATCACTTGTGAAATGAGTCTTGATCGACCATATACATCAAATTTGTAATCATATTTGTATCATATTTGTTTTGTGTGTGAATCGGCAGCACTTGGACACAGGCAATATTTAATATTTTAAATTAGGTTGAGAGACATCAGGGCAGTTTTGAATGAATGTTGGTGACAGGGTTATTTTTCATGCCTTAACAAACAACAAAAATTGCTCGACATTTTGCATACCAGACAATCACTCAATGTCATAAAAACTAAAATTTTGCAATTTATATCTCTAACTCTAAGCCAATGTTGAAAAACCTGTCAATACGTCAAAATGGTAGTAGTAATTTTAGTAAATATCATGATAGACTTAGTTATATTCACGCTTTTGTTCAATTTTGATAGCTTAGAAAACGTTCATATTTTGCGATAAAGCTGAAAACCAGGAAAAAATTGAACAAAAAAAAACAAACTCAGGACCTTTTGACATTCTTACCGATGTGCTAACTGCTTAGCACTCTGCTAACATCATTACCGCCAAGCCAATGTTGAAAAACCTGCCAATAAGTCGACATAGTTAAAACTGTATATAACTGTAATAACTATATTCCACTTTTGTTCAATTTAGCGATAAAGCTGAAAACCAGGAAAAAATTGAACAAAAAAACAAACTCCGGACTTTTTGACGTCCTTACCAACGTGCTAACTACTTAGCACTATGCTAACATCGCAAATGTAGCTATAAATATATTAAAAAATAGCTTAAAATTACCATTGTACATTAGTATGTGATCCCTGTCCATTTCTCGTTTGGGTTTCATTTTCCAGCCGTGTAACAGGTGGGATTAAAGCGGTGTAATGTCACATTCACGGCATTAATTTTTGTAAGTACGCACGGCGAGTGTGCAATCCGCCCACAGAAGGGACACTTCAAACGAGGCTGCGGTGGAGGAATGTTGCCTTAAGCGCCTTGTTTCAAACGGGCGCCAGCTCAACCAAAAAAAAAAAAAAAAAGCAAAAAAGCATTTCGGGCTAGCTGCTAATAGAATTGGAAAAATAAATAGAGGGTAATTGTTTCGTGCATTTGACTAGAGTTGGGCTCATTTTATTAAGTGTGTGTTTTTTATGCGTGTGCCCCCTTCTGTATTAATTTTGCAGAATTAGTCGGCTGTTCAATGGCACCGAGCCCATCGTGTTGGACAGCTTGAAGCAGCACTACTTCATAGATCGTGATGGCGAGATATTCCGCTACATCCTCAGCTTCCTTAGGACCAGCAAGTTGCTGCTTCCCGAAGATTTTAAGGTAAGTGTTGTCAAAAAACAAAAAAGCAACCCCAAAACAAAAAAGCAACCCCAAAACGAAATCCATTTATGTATTGAATGGATAAGGAACACAAAGCTACAAACTAGTTTTGGTTTTATTGTTTAAAAAATTCTTAGGATACCATGCAATTGGCTGGCCACTGATTCAGGGTGTCCCCCATGTATGCTCATAGTTGGCTGGGATAGGCTCCAGCACCCCTGCGACCCTTGTGAAGATTGGTTCATAAAATGGAGGAATAAAAACTTACATTGCATTTATGTACTATTTTAAAATGGCTTTCAATATGATAGACATAAAGTATCTTGAAGTTATTTTTAGTTTCTTTTTAGATTATTGTAGTTTGTTTTTACATTTATAGTTCATTTTTACATTATTTTAGTTTGCTTTTACATTTGTGGTTTGTTATTACAATATTTTAGTTTGTTTTTACATTATTTTAGTTTGTTTTTACATTATTTTAGTTTGTTTTTACATTTTTTTAGCTTGTTTTTACATTATTTTTAGTTTGTTTTTACATTTTTTAGTTTGTTTTTACATTTTTAGCTTGTTTTTGACATTTTCAGTTTGTTTTTGACATTTTTAGATTGTTTTTACCTTATTTTAGTTTGTTTTTACATTATTTTTTAATTCAAGATGCAACTAACATTTTAGCACGATAGCATTTGCTGCCAAATTGGTTCACTAAAATTAACAGTAAAATTGGTCACTTTTAAACTCTTATCATTGCTGATTTTAGTCTTTTTATAGAAAAAAAATCACCCTAGATTTTCAAATCGACTTTTTCCAAGGTACTACCTTGCCCTCAACCAAAATATTTATATACTAATCAATTTGTAGACTTGATCATACAAATAACACTTTGCGTTTATTTCTCTAGTATAACAAAACTTCATTTAAATTACATTGACAACACTTTCATTCCGTTATCCAAAATATATTTGCCATTCAAGGCTCTGTTACAATGTTTATTTCATTCAAGGCTGTTTCCTCTTAAGCGATTATTCCACTATAATATTTATTCTCCATCACTGTAATCCACCTTAACTTGAATGACCTTTCTATACGACCTTGCTACTTTTTCATCATTCTCTCAGAGGAAATGTGACAAGACCGAGGGGAGGAAGGTTTGGGGTACCAAAAACTCTGAACCAGATCCAAGCCTCAAAGAACAAACCATGACATGAAAGCCCCGCATATTTTTTTTTTACGCAAATGACGATCTGACTCAGTCCCGATTAGTTTTCCCCCTTTTTTGTATTTTTTATTCATGCTCTGCAGACCTTCTATGAAGTCTTGACAGTCCAATCAGGAGCGGCACTGAAGGAGAAAGTGTCCGACTTCATTGTTTCAACTCATTACAAGGCCGTGTTGATCTGCATACCTTTCAATTTGCGTAAAGCCCTTGTAAAAAAAGGGTAGAATGAGGAGGAGGAAGGGAAAAAAATGCAAATAGTGCAAAGGCAGAATTGAGCATGTCCATATCTGAACACAATCAGGCTTGCCGTCGCCTGAGGGCTGGGTCTGTTCCGCTGCTGGCAGCCGTAGCCTTGTGTGTTTTGTTAAATCGATGGGAAAGTCTGAGCACAAATGCAAACGGAAAGATTTCGGCCAACCTATGCCGGAAACAAAAAGATTTGCTATTAATAATCGTCCTGGTTTATTCAACGTGCAATTAATCATATAAGAGTAAGCAATGGGCTGAAGGTGTGCTCATGAACCGTTGTGGGTTTTTGTTGTTGTTGTTGCTGTGATCAATGATACTTTGTCTATTCTCGGGCAGAATTTCATAATTCATGCTTTTAGTGTAGAAAGGGCTAAAGGACGTGTGTCAAAGTGGAGGCTCGGGGGCCAAATCTGGTCCGGCGCATCATTTTGTGTGGCCCGGGAAAGTAAATGAGTGCAGACTTTCTGTTTTAGGATCAAATTAAAAATGAAGAGATGAACAAATGAACAAATTTAATGAACAAATTTAAATTAAGAGTTTATGTTTATTAAATTTTGAGATTTTTTTCCCTTTTTTTTAAATCAATAATTGTATTTTTTTTAATCTATTTTTTTCTGTTTTCTGTTCAAAAATCATTTAGTAAAATCTAAAAATATATTTAAAAAAGCTAAAATAAACATTGTTTTAGATGTATCTGTATTATAATCAAATTCAAATTAAGAGTTTATGTATTATTTATATATAATTTCGAGATTTTTTCCCTCTTTTAATTCAATAATTGTAAATTTTTAATCAATTTTTTTACTGTGTTTTTAGTTCAAAAATATTTTTTTAAAAAGCTAAAATAAACATTGTTTTAGATCTATAAAAAAACGAAATATTCAGGGATTTTAATCCAGTTCTTTTAATCCCATTTATTTAAAAAAAATCTAAATATTATATCTAAAAATGGTCCGGCTTGTACTATTTATTTTATTTTTATTTATTTTTTCCGTTGATTGGACTTTTGCCAACTCATCAATTGAAGAACAACAATATTTGATTGATTGCTGAATCTAAGTAACTAGGCCATCTCCTTTGCAGGGGCGTGGCCTATCTGCTCAAACTAACGACATCATTGGTTGTCATGAGCCTATTCAATAACTTTGTATGAAAATTGGTCTGAACAGAGTATTATTTCTAATAATGTAGTGTGCTGTGTTTTTGGTTGAAAGCTGAAATACATCTTGCAGTTGACTTAATGTTATAAAGACTCCTCAAACTCAATTCATTTATATTTTACAGCACAGTCGTAGTCGCTCACATTTTATTGCGCCAGGGACTTTTTACTTACACTTGACGGCCTATTTTGAGCAGTAGGCATAGAAAGTCATAAAAAAAATCATGAATTAAAGAATTAACTACAATCTGAATCGCTAAAGCTTAAAATGTCCACCGCTAAATAGCCAATTTTGGGTCTTTTCTTACCTATTAACTCTATGTTCATGAACTCATTGATATTTTGTGTCAATTAAAATTAAGTACCAATTACGTGGAACTTCAGCCATCCCATGATACTTTGCAGAGACAGTAAAAAATATATATACAAAAACAGGCTAAGCAGTAGGTGAAAAGGACCCAGCAAAAAAGTATGCGAAAATGTGAAGTAAATGGCCAAAAATAAATTGTAGTATCCAGGCTAGTTATGTTTATACATGCCAATGATTTCATTTTTTAGGGAATATTATTACAGTGGTACCTTGACATATGAGTGCCCCGACATACGAGTCAAATTTGAGATACAAGTCAAATTTGAGATACAAGTCAAATTTGAGATACAAGTCAAATTTGAGATACAAGTCAAATTTGAGATACAAGTCAAATTTGAGATACAAGTCAAATTTGAGATACAAGTCAAATTTGAGATACAAGTCAAATTTGAGATACGAGTCAAATTTGAGATACGAGTCAAATTTGAGATACGAGTCAAATTTGAGATACGAGTCAAATTTGAGATACGAGTCAAATTGGAGATACGAGTCAAATTGGAGATACGAGTCAAATTGGAGATACGAGTCAAATTGGAGATACGAGTCAAATTGGAGATACGAGTCAAATTGGAGATACGAGTCAAATTGGAGATACGAGTCAAATTGGAGATACGAGTCAAATTGGAGATACGAGTCAAATTTGAGATACGAGTCAAATTTCGGGAAAATATTTATCTTTAGATACGAGACAAATTTTGATATACGAGCATACAGTGGACGCGAGAGACTGCTCATGATAACAAAATGGCCACCGTCTTTTCCATCACAACTCCCTGGTGTAATGTTTCTACGAGCACTGGGCGGAGCATTGCAGTTTTTCAGTGTTTTATTTTCCTGTTAATCAGTGCGAATGGCGTATATACTGCTCATTGGCAAGTGGTCGTGCATTATCCTATTGTGAGGACATTTATGTGCATCATTTTGGGAATATTTTGAAGGGAAGACAAAAGCAAACAACCCTCAATAGGTTGCATCTGAAAGTCAGGGTGGAGGCGGGGCCAATAGAGCCGACCCGGGAGAAGAAAAATATCAACATTTAAAAAAAAAAAAAAGTTTAGTGTAAGGTTAGAGTAAACTTATTTTCAAGTGTCTGCATAGTAATCCAAGTTCATTTAAATTTGTTTATGTTATGTTACAAGCGCGTTGCCATGCAAAAAAGTGTGAGGATCCCTAAAAGCCATTGACGGCATACAACGTTCATATCCACTTGTGTGCCTATTAATTTGTCAGAGACACACCATTCCAGCCACTCTATCTGTCCTCCTCCTCCCCGAGACTATTTTTATCACCCTCCTCTCTCTGAGATGTCGTCTTGCCCTCGGCCAATCAGGTCGGCCATTATTCTGGAGCTCAAAAAGGGCTGTCTGTCCGGCTTTTTTTTCTTTCGGGAATGAAGTCGTCTGGTAGAGCCGGCGGCGGCGGTCGGGGAGAGGACGCTGCCGGCCGTCCGCCCGTCTTTTTCCTCCTCATCCTCACGTCGACGCTACGGATGAGTCTGTTGTTTTTGTGCGGGTTTGTAGATGACTAAAGCGCCTGACGGACAGAAACCGCGTTGAAAAACATTCATCCACGGGCTTCAGACCCCGGACAGATGAGGCACTTTGAGGCAGAGCGTCTTTAGGCACTTTTTTGTCAGTTGAAAAAAGACGACTAGTATTCAGACTACCGTATATACCAGACTATAAGTCGCACTTTTTTCATAGTTTGGTTTGCTCTATGACAGCCTTTGTTTTTGGTTAAGTTATCTGAAAAACTCTTATGTTAACAGATGCCGATGTAGCCTGTTTGTTCTCCATTTTGCTATTGTTACTTTTAACAAATGTTTTTTCTTAGTTTCTAATCAAATGAAAAAATGGCTTTCCCAAAAAATATTAAACTAACTAAGGAAGTTGACTTGGCTTAGCCAAACCAATCACCGTATTTTTCGGACTATAAGTCGCACGGAAGGCAAGTCGTACCAGCAAAAATATACAAAATGATGAGAAAATGCCTCAGTTGTATCGTATTTTTTTGGACTATAAGTTGCACCAGCAAAAATATACAAAAAAAGGAAAGAAAATCAACCTATACCTCGGTTGTACCGTATTTTTCGGACTATAAGTCGCACCAGCAAAAATATACAAAAATAGGGGGAAAAATGTGATGTATACTTTGGTTGTACCGTACTTTTTGGACTATTAGTCGCACCAGCAAAAATATACAAAAGTAGGAATAAAAAATGGGACATATACCACAGTTGTATCGTATTTTTTGGAATATAAGTCGCATCAGCAAAAATATACAAAATGTGACGTATACCAGTTGTACCGTATTTTTTGGACTAGGCGCACCAGCAAAAATATATTAAATGAGGAAAAACTTTTTTTTCAGTTATACTGTGGTAAATATCACATTTTTTTCTCCTCATTTTGTATATTTTTGCTGCTGCAACTTACACTCAGTGCGACTTATAGTCCGACAAATACGGTGTATGATTTGGCTAATCCAAGTGAACTTCCTTTATTAATTGTCTTGAAAAAAAAAAGGAAATGAAGCTGTCAGTCTTTATTCCCGCTAATCAGAACATATATGTATTAATTACTAATTGTTTAGCAGGGGGATTTTGGTGTAACCTAATTAAAATCTGCTGGTAATAGGAGCTTAACCTCATTAACATACATCGGGCATACATTAAAACATTGCGCTCACGTCGTCGTCTCCTCACCTTCCATCTGCTTTCGACGCAAAAAAAAAAGAAAAAAACCTTATGTATCCCTTCTCTTCTCACTGAATGATGGCGCCATCTGCTCTTGTGGGAAATTAGAGGCAAATGCGGCAGGGCAAAGCGCCCCCGGCGAGCCTTACCCGTGGGGGGAATGGAAGAAGGCAATCTGCTGCAAAAGTCGTCTGCATACATCATGCATCCGTGACGGCCTTGATGGAGTTAGCTAAAGGCTAAAGGGCTAACGCGATGATGCTAAGCATGAGATGTACCACCTGCTTGTGTTGTTTGTTTTTATTTTGTTTTGGGGTTTTTTGGGTGGAATTTTGGTGTTTCAAGTAAAAAAATGTGTTTTTGGGAGGAAATATTGGGTCAAACATTGTAAATGTAGTGAAGGAGAAGCAGGTGAGGCAATATTTGCCTATAAACAAATAATAAAGAGAATTTTGAATGTCTTTTGTGGCCGTAAATAGAAATATAAACAATTTTATTCTTTATTTGACTTGTAAGAAAAGATAAAATGATTCTGATTGGATGAAAAGTCCCATTTACTTCCAAAAAAAAGTTCTTTTTGGGTCTTGGAGTTAGCTCAAACAAATTTGGACGTGTTTTCAAGTATTTAAATGGCGTCTTTGGCACAACTTGACTCTTATTTGGCAAGAACTTAACATTTAGTGTGTCACAGGTGGTGTAGATATTAAACATGCTTGAAATTGGTCACAAAATTGAGAAATCTTTAAGATTCTGTTTCAAATTTTGAATTTGAATAACTACAGGGTACAATACAGCAAAACCTGTATTGACTTTTTTCGTTTTGTTGCCTTTGCAGGACTTCCAGCTGCTGTATGAGGAGGCGCGCTACTACCAGCTGATGCCCATGATCAAGGAGCTCGAACGCTGGAAACAAGAGCGCGAGCAGCGGCGTATGGCGCAGCCATGCGATTGCCTGGTGGTACGCGTGGCGCCCGACTTGGGCGAGCGGATTGCCCTAAGCGGCGAGAAGGTTCTTATCGAAGAGATCTTCCCCGAGACGGGAGACGTCATGTGTAACTCCATCAACGCCGGTTGGAACCAGGACCCCACCCATGTTATCCGTTTCCCCTTTAACGGCTACTGCAGGCTTAACTCCGTCCAGGTAAGGCCAATTTCTCATTTTCCTTGGAATCACGAATGGTTTCATATTTGCCGTTCAACCGTCACAAATAACTTTATTTCTGAGGAACATACTACGATGTCTTGGCTAAAAAAACTTCGTTTTGAGGTTCGTGCCCTTTTTGGAAGTGCTACGTTATGTCCGTATACTTCTATACATATACACACATACCTATATGCATATATTTACTTATAAGCTGGAAAACAGTATTATTTTGCAGGTTTTATGTGAAACATTTAGCTTTATTTTCCGTACTATATGGTGAACCAGAGTATAGGATACAGTAGTGGTGGTAGCAGCAGTAGTAGTAGTAGGGGATTGCATTATACATCAACTAGATGGAGCTGTGCTAAAAAAAAGTACCATATTGTCTGCTCTATAAGGCGCACCGGATTATAAAATGCGGTAGTGGTAGTAGCAGTATTAGTACTAGTGGTAGTAGCAGTAGTAGTGGTAGTAGCAGTATTGGTACCAGTAGTAGTAGTAGTAGTAGTAGTAGTAGCAGTATTAGTACTAGTGGTAGTAGTAGTAGCAGTATTAGTACTAGTGGTAGTAGTAGTAGCAGAAGTAGTGGTAGTGTTTTTAGTGGTAGTAGCAGTAGCAGTATCAGCGGTAGTGGTAGTAGTGGTGGTAGCGGTAGTAGCAGTAGTAGGAGATTGTGTATTACATCAACTAACTGGATCCGTACAAAAGGGAATGTCATGCAATGTTTACCAGATATTGATCCATATATAAGACGCACTGTATTATAAGGCGCACTGTACAATAAGGCTCACTTTTGAGAAATTCTAAGTCTTTTAGTGGCACCTTCTAGTACAGAAAGTACGACCATCATGATACTTTTTCTTGATATTCTTTGCAAATTTTGCACTAGCCACAACATCTTCCCCCGCAATGCACCCACGGTAGAATATCTTTTTTTCCCGGGTATTTTCCACTGGTGTTGCCCTTAGAGGAAAATATCAGCTTCATACCACAGGCACCATGCAACATACTCCATTGCTCACACATATATACCAACCAAAGACGACTCGTTTGACCGCCTCCAGCACCCAAAAAAAGAGTCTCTCCCAGGCAGTACTCTGACACCTCCACCTCTACCTCCCTCCCTCAACCACCTCCGGGGAAGGAGAGCGTAACGAGCGGGACAAAGCACGCGTGGACTGCGGCCATGTTTCCTACGAAGAAACAGAAAAAAAAAGAAAGCAGCAAAGGGCTGGAGGAAGAAAAGGGAGGGGTTGCTTGCTTGGTGCAGGGGAGGAATGATATGCATAATTTACACTTTACTCCTTTTTAAGACAGAGCTTCTTTTTTTAAAATAAAAAAAAAATAGGCTCCAATATAACAACGCCTCAGGCCATTGAAATACACGTATTGCATTTTTTAATGCCATACTTACAATTTCTCAAACAGCCTCAACCGGTTTATACTTCTTTTATAGATTTTTAAATGACTTGCAATATAATTAATTGGCGGCATCAACTAACACAACATTTCCCACAATCTGTTTACCAGACAACGTGATTGCGGAACGACGATGGCGGCAACGCATGGGATTAGGACATTGAAATGGACTTTATACTGTGTAAAGAAGGAAAATGGAGAGAACATTTTTGAGTTAAAGACTAGTTTATTAAATATTTAGTCCTCATTACCTGTACCAGGACGCTAGCTAAAGGGGTGTTGGTTTAGTTTGAGCAAATTTGTTGGTGTATCTCAGTGGTCTTAAAAACTAATGTCATTTTACTATTCAATGAAAAGCAAGTACCGTATTTTCACGACTATAAGGCACACTTAAAAGTCTTACATTTTCTCCAAAATAGACAGTGCGCCTTATAATCCAGTGCGTCTTATATATGGAAAAAACAGAAAACCAAAAACGAAAAAATACTGCTGTCGGATATTAAAAAAACACACGCCTGAACTGAAACAATACTGTTAAATATGCAGATGCCATCTTAGTTTACAAAATCTTCCTTCATATAGCTCCTCCCCCACTGCAACATTTTATACCAAAAAAAATCCAAAACATCAACAATGGCTGGCTCTAGAGGTGACTGTGTAGTGAGTGCTTCATACCTGGAAGTCAATAGCAATTACCGTATTTTCACCGCTATAAGGCGCACTTAAATGTCTTAAATTTTCTCCACAATAGACAGTGCGCCTTATAATACATACTTATAATACTGCTTTCAAACATTTTTTTACATTTTAAATACATATTTTCAAGATGCAACACTTTTTGTCAGCCAGTCCGATTACATTTTCTTATCTTAGCAGTTATAATTGACCGTACAATCAGTAAAAACTCTGACCTCATCCACTCCAAAATATGCAGTCGGTATAAGCGTAAGAGGAGACCTTTTCCAAACAAGTCGTCCACCGATGTTCCCACGGGCTATGAGAAGGTTAGCAAAGTAATCCCGGTGTTAGCCGCCAGACAATATACTTGTCATCTGATTACAGTGCGGGACCCCCACCCAAGGCAAAACACGCAACCACACCCTACCCAAACAAGGAAGGTTAAGACAGTGTTGTCTGGAACAAAGTGTGTATGCTTTGTTTATCTGACTATGAGAATAGTTTTAATATTGGGTTTATTTCAGGAAAATTACATTGTTTTTTCTTGCAGTAGGATTTTTTTTTAAACTATGTTTTTATTATTGTTATAAAACATTGCACTAAAAGAGATAAAGTTAGGCACCCATACCACCTTAAAAAATTATAGGATGAAAACAGGGAACTTTTTGGATGTCAAAATCAGTAAATTAGAACCTTTATTTCTGTTAAAAAAATGCATATTTTTGGAACCTAATCTTTTAAAAAGCCATTTTTCCTAATATGCTGAAATTATTATCATAACTTCTCCCTCTGACATTAATATCATAATTTTTCCCAATTTAAAACTAATAAAATGACACTACAGTGATTGAAAAATGGTCCTTCAATCTTGTTAAAATCCCCCAATCTTATTTTATTCCTAAAAAAATGACACTATGACTTATTGCTCATAAAATTTCACCTATTTTTCTTTTTTAACGTTTTTGTAAAGCCGCAGTTTTGCACTTTTTTAAATCAATTTATCAATGAAATATAACATCTCACTAATGGCATTTTTTTAACCAAACAGCATCTGCCACATAAAGTTATTTTGTGTGGTTTACCAGCGTTAAAAATATAAATAAATAAATAAATTGTTTAGAAAAGAGCCACATCTTGTCGCGTGATCCTCCAAAAAATCACGAACGTCATTTTGCTGTGCTAATTGAAACCAACTGCACTTTGTTGCCTTTCCAGAATAGAAGCGAAAAAAACGGAGCAGCAAAGGCGCATAACAGAGGGAAAACATTTAGGCAGACTTCCAAACATACACACACACTTGCCAATACATCACAGTGATGAAGCGCTCACATCACAGCACGGCCGATCCGTCCTTCATCAGCGTGACACTGAGGGCGAAAGGGGCCTTTGTCCTCCCCGCCGTCGCCGCCGCCACCAACACAACCCTCCGCAACACCCTCTGACATGTCGCACTTCACACATTACAAGTCCATCATTCTTAGGTAGTGCATGTTCGAACCCCACACACCGTCAGGTACAAATACTGTACCAAATAGTACTTTTTTAGAGGATACGCATTCAACAAAGCTCATTGGAGTTTAAAGAAATATATATAAATATTTTAAGTAATTTTTTTGTTATAAATGCGGCTTATACGCGAGAAAATAGGGTAGAAACTTAGCGAATGAAACGTTATCCATCTAGTTGCCTGTCTTTTGTTTTTGATAAATAGATTTTTTTCAAAATGTTGTATGTTTTTAAGCTTCGGAAACTTTAAATATGCTGTCGCTCCTATTTGGTAGCTAGCAAACTAGCTCTCTAGCTAGACCGCTAGCTAACTCCAAGGCTAATCATCTAGCTGTCTGTAATTTTTGCTACGTAGACAAAAAAAATATATTTTGTGAAACTGCCAGGGACTTAAAAAAAATGAAATAAATAAAAATAATGTCGCTCCTATTTGGTAGCTAGCTAGCTCACTAGCTATAGACCTAGCTAAACCCAAGGCTAATCATTTAACGATCTGTCTATAAATTTTACTACGTAGACTATATTCAAAAAAATGTCTTTCAAGTTGCGAGGACTTATAAAAAAAACAACCAAAATAAATAAAAAAACTGTCGCTCCCATTTGGTAGCTAGCTATATAGCTAGGCCGCTAGCTAACCTAAAAGCTAATCATACCTGTCTGTCTTTTTTGCTAAGTAGCTTCAATTCAAAAATTCCTAACTTGTAAAGATAAACTTTTTTGTATTCTGTAAAATTGCCTTAGTTGGTGCTTTAGTATGATGTCAATCAATTTTCTACAATACGTTTCTATAAAAAAAATAGCTGTATTGAAAAATCCTAATAGTTTGTGATGCGATTCATCGCTATTTCTTATGGGCAAGTGAAACTTTTTAAAAAATTCAAACAAATTATAGTCTGGTAGAGTCAATTGTGTTTAAGTGCTTCCAACTTAAGGCGTTATGGGCCTTGTACTGACATGCTTGTGTTGAACCTCGCAAAAGTATTTTTCGCTGGGGGGCAAGCTGGAGGGTGAGGCTTGACTCTGGGGGTGCATTCCCGTCTTAGTCCAATAACATCAATGACTTAACGGCTACTTAGTATTAAAAATCACATTTTAATATTTCTTAATACATTCCTTTTTACTTGACCTTGTACTTTTTACTTTAATGATGAGTGATGAGTATGTTAATACTTTAGTCCTTTTTTTCTGTTTCTGTTTCATATGTACTATTAACGGATGCACTTTTTTATATGTATCCTATCTTGTGCTGACCCCGCCCATCTGTCAAATTTTTAAAGTCAAAGTTTGCCCACCCCTGACTTAAATGAAGTTTATATTTGACATTTTTATCTTGTAATGTGCAAATGCGGTAACTTACTATTATATAAATTTGTTAAACTGCAGCTTTTAAACTGTAAAAACAGCTTTAACAGTTTAAGTAATTTCAACTCCAGAATTGGACGTTTGTCCTTCAAATTTCTTGAAAAATAAACCTTCATTTTTACGATTTTCTAGTTGAATTGACCTAGTTAAGATAATTTTAAGCCATTTTTACAGTTTTCGGACCCTAAAATCCTATTTTTTCCATAACCTATCTGACTGAAATTTTCATTTCTTGCCTCAACCAATCAGACACTGAGGTCATGACTTGTACCCCCGCGCTGACCTTTCCCCCCCTTACCCTAAAAAAAAAAAACTTTCATTGTAATGAAGTAATACTATGACTGTAGATGTGACCAGTTTGAACTTGATTTTTCTTTTTTAGCGAGGATTCACTCAGTAGGCGCTCTTAAAGCTTGTGTTGTTAATCCTCTTGTGGCATAGTTGCGTACATTCAAACTTGAATATCCTCAAGTGTTGGGGATGCGTAACAACCTGGAGCTTTGCCGTGGTTTTGCGATAAAACTCTTCTTCCCACACTATCTTTATTGATCGGGCGAGAGTCCCAACGGGTGTGAGAAGGGTGACACGCAGAGGGGAAAAATGCAATGTGATGCAACCATTAAAGAAGCCAATGTAATATCATTTCCATAATCGTTTGCCTGTCATGGATTTAAAAAAAAATGAAAAAAGAGGAACGAAAGTGATGTTCTTAATTAGCCAGCCTCACCATCAGATCTTCTTTGCTGTCTGTTTTTGTTTCGCAAAATCTGGAAAGGAGCTTTAGTTTTTTTTAATCGATCTGTCATTGACCTATAGTAATGTGTCAAAGTGGCGGCCTGGGGGCCAAATGTGGTCCGTCGCATCATTTTGTGTGGCCCGGGAAAGTAAATCATGAGTGCTGATTTTCTGTTTTAGGATAAAATTAAAATGAAGAGTATAGATGTATATTAAATTTCCTGATTTTCCCCCTTTTAACTCAATAATTGTCATTTTTAGTCATTTTTTTCAGTTTTTAATTCAAAAATCATTTAGTAAAATCTAAAAATCTATTTAAACAGGCTAAAATAAACATTGTCTTAGATCTATAAAAAATGGAATTTTCAGGGTTTTTAATCCAGTTCTTTTAATCCATTTATTTAATTTTTTTTTTTTTTTAAAGAAAATGGCTCAACAATCCCCCAATCAAATTCGATCACCGTCAAAATCAGCCAATGATAATTTACGTTAGCGTATAAATGTGTCATCCGATAAAGTTAGCATTAGCTAACAGGGTTTGGTAAAGGAAACTTTTTTAAAATATCTTTTTTTAATACTCTCTATGTATACTTTTCATTGTGTTACAGTTTGGCTTATCTGAGATTTGAAAATTTGAATCTTTAAGAATTTAAACATCAATTGTCGCCATTGGCAGCGGAAATTATTCCGATATTAGCAATAGTGATGAAATTTGACAGTGTAGCAACATGCATGTTTGCATGTGAAATGTGGTTTTATGTTTGGGATAAAATACAGTGTACATCAGATGTACATTAAATTAGGCCTTGAGGCACTTAAATGATTATAATACATTGGGAGGAAAAAAAATTGAACAGCTTGGGAATCACGTTCACGCCACATTGGCTCGTAATGAGTAGAATAAAGTCGTGCTCGTTGCTGTGACAACCCAACTTGAGTACTTTTTTCTTATCAGGATATTCCGGAGAGATTGTTTAGAGTCATAGATGAAGTGTGTATTTTTTTTTTGTGGGGTCAAATTCAGTTTAAACTGATTCAAAATGATTTATGGATAAACTCTTACCTCAGAAACTTTCACTTCAAGTTTGGGATGTTAAAGTTGTACATTTTGTGCTTTTGTTAGTAGACCATCATGAGAATATGGAAAACCAACCAAAAAATACCTTCAAGTTAACAGTTTTTGATGCTAATTCTTGACAATTTATCCAAAAAGATGATATATTTAATTTGGGAGGGCTGGCATTGAATAACCGTCAATAGCTGTTAATAATTTAATACTTGATACATTTTATGAATCTATATTTTACCTGAAGCCCTGTTTAACACATTTCAAGATGGCCGTTTTGTCCTTTGATTGCTACCGGGTGAGCTGATACTACAGTAATCCCTCAAATATCGTGATAAATCTAGCCCAGACTTGGCCGTGATAATTAAAAAAAAAACAATTAACCTATTAAAAAATATATATTAATAATTCTTCAGTGCTGAGTCCTAGTAGCAAAAATGTCTTCTAGTTCAATGGATTTAAAAAAAAATTATGAACCTAAAAAAAATGTCTTCAGTGCTGAGTTTTTACATTTTTTGAAGTAAAAATAATAATACAAAAAATAAAAATAATCCAAAAAAAATTACAAAATTCCCCTACTTCGAAATCCGCAAAATAGTGAAGTCACATAAGTTGAACCGCGTAATGGCGAGGGATTACTGCAAATAAAAAAAAGACACCAATTTAAAAGTTGCTGTCCAAAGAGAAGTCCTGATATTTTGGACTGTTGATGACCCCCTCACCCAAAAATGGCCGACCCGTCAGGACGCCTCATGCTGTTAGCGCCGTGTTAACGATGAGCAAATTCAAGAAAGGTATATATATATATATATTTTTTTTAGACGGTGGTCTATAATCCATCATCATCAGACGCTTAAAATGCAAACGGCACGTCATTAAGGCGGCTGCCCTCCCTCCCCGTTAATTCCAAGCGCCGTCCGTAATAGAAAGAGACTGGCGGGCTCGCCGACATCACACGGCGCTCCTGCACTATTCATGATGCCGGCGCCCCCTTGGCCGGGCGCAGCGAGGCCACGAGCTCAAAGGGTTGCGCAGAGTGCGAAGAGAGGTGCGTTCGGGGGGCCAGTGCGACCAGCTGATTACTGGAGCTCCTAATTTGAGTAATGAGGAGGCTGCGGTGGGACCGGGACGCCGCGGGATGGGCCACGTGTCGGGAATTAGGATGCGGTGGAAGGGGAGGGGCCAAATGCATGATCCATAGTTCTATGACTAGAAATAGTAGCAGATCGCTAGTGTTTTTATTTATTTTTTTAATATATTTTTTACCTGGTTGTACACAATTTTAGATCTTTAAATGCAAATAGGCAAACATTTCATTTAAAAACTCTGTCATACATTTTTCTAATATTGTGTATATAATATATTTTGCAAGGAATACAAGAAAAACTAAATAAGGGTTTTAACATCTATTTATGACTAGAAATAGTAGCAGATCCCTAGTTTGTATTTATTTTTTTCATATATTTTTTACCTGGTTGTACACAATTTTAGATTTTTAAATGCAAATAGGCAAAAAATCTGATTTAAAACTCTGTCATACATTTTTATAATATTGTGTATATAATATATTTTGCGAGGAATACAAGAAAAACTAAATAAGTGTTTTAACATCTATATTTTTGGTGGCGACCTTATGTCGACAAAAGTTGAAGGCTTCGAGCAATTTTCTCTTCATGTGATGTAAGAATCTGAATTATACTGATTATTTATTTACAATATTCTCTTTGTGATTTAATAATCTCTAATATACCGATTTTTATTTATTTTTCATGTTAATTTATTATTTTCTTGTCATTTGGTTAGTTTTTTTTCACTCCCAAGATGACCTCAGACTTTAAATATTATACGAAAAGCACTTTTGTACTGACTCTCCTCACATGACCACACCCCTTTTAAGCTCCACCCCTACCTCATGGTGAAAAGACGATCAATCAATCAATCTTTTGCACTTTGTTTTTGTAATATTTTTAACAAAACAGCATAAATCTTGCTTGTATGTACGTAGAAAAAACAACATAAGAACATAATTATTTTTTTTTAAATAGAAAATGACATAGGTACCCATGTTTTTTTTTTAGAGAAAACGACATAGGAACATAAGTCTTTTTTAAAATAGAAAATTACTGTCTTTCTTTCAAGAAACAAAGTCTTACTATACTATATAGTTTTTTTTTAAGAAATAAAGCCTTACTAGACTATGCCCGTTTTTACAAAGAAAAATAGCATTGCTATAATGTGTTATAATAATAGTTGAACACTCCTAAATCTGTTACTTGTCCTTTTGTGCCTTGCAATTGGCTATCCACCGATTCAAAATGTCCCCTACCTGGTGCCCTAAAATAGCTGAGATAGGCTCCAGCACCCCCACCATGACCCTTTTGAGTACTATACGCGGTATGGACAGGGTACAAATGAACATTCAGACCTACTAAGCAACTTTATTTTACTTCCCCAAACACATTATAGACATTTTTATTTGTTTTTTAACGTTTCTTCTTCTACACTTCTTCAGGTTCTGGAACGCCTCTTCCAAAAAGGCTTCAGCGTGGCGGCGTCCTGTGGCGGTGGCGTGGACTCATCGCAGTTCAGCGAGTACGTGTTGTGCCGCGAGGACCGACGGAGTCTGTCCATCAACACGCCCATCAGGATAAAACAGGAACCTCTGGACTAAAAAAAAAAAAAACACCCAAGGAAGGGACCACCGCCCGGCTAAATCCAGCGGGAACCCAACCACGAGGCCACGCCCTGTTTGCAGAGGCTCGTCCAATCCTCTGCGGGGAATGTAAACGTAAACATGCAGACACACACACACACACACATAAGTTTGGATTCCAGCCCAAAGAGCAGCTTACTTGAAAGTTTAGGACCATGGCGCTAAAGTTTCTCGCTTGGACGAAATGGCGTCTTCTTCACATACAGTGTAAAGATTTAATAGGATTATTTTTTGGTTGTTTTTTTTTTTGGGTGGGGGGGGGGGGGGGGGGGGGGGGTTGGTACTTTTTCCAATATGAAGGAAGTTCAGTATTGTGGTGGTTATTCAGGAATGAATGTTGAGAAAGAAAAAAAATCGGATTTTAAGAGTTGGATTCTGATTTTTAGAGGATTTGGGAAGATGACTGATGTTGGAATCTGATTTTTGAGTGAAATCTCGGAATTTGGATTTTGGAGTTTATGTCAGGATTCGGACTATCGTCTGACAATTGGGAATTTATTGGTAGGATATTCAGAATTCTGAAAATTTGAGAAGAGTTTCTGAAAATTTGAGATCAGATTCTGAAAATTTGAGATCAGATTCTGAAAATTTGAGATCAGATTCTGAAAATTTTGAATTGAATTGTATTATTTGGAATTTGGAATTTAAGTCGGAATTCTGACTTTCGTCCAAGAATTGAGAATTTATTGGTAAAATTCTTTTTCATTTGAATTCGCCACTCGAGAAAAATAAGATGGTCAAGATTCTGATTTCAATCCCTGAATTCTGATTTTAGATGATTTGGCGAGATGCCTGATGTTGAAATCTGAATTTTGAGTCTGATCTCAGAATTTGGATTTTGGAATTTAAAAGTCAGAATTCTGACTATCGTCTAAGAATTGGGAATTTATTGGTAGAATATTCTGATGTCAGGATTCTTTAAATTTGAGATAAGATTCAGAAAATTTTGAATTGAATTATTTGGATTTTGGAATTTAAGTCAGAATTCTGACTATCGTCTAAAAATTGGGAATTTATTGGTCGATTTTTTTTCCCCACTTTTTTGAATTCGCCACTTGAGAAAAAAAAGTTGGTCAAGATTCTGATTTTAATCCCTGAATTCGAATTTTAGATGATTTGACAAGACGCCTGATGTTGAAATCTGAATTTTTAGTCTAATCTCAGAATTTGGATTTTGAAATTTAAATCAGAATTCTGACTATCATCTAAGAAATGGGAATTCATTGATAGAATTATAATTTTTATCGCTTAAATTGAATTCGCCAATTGAGAATGAAAAGTTGGTCAAGATTCAGATTTTAATCCATGAATTCTGATTTTAGATGATTTGGCAAGTTGCCTGACATTAACATTAGATGAATTGGGAATTTATTAGTAGAATATTCTGACTTCAGAATTCCAAAAATTTGAGATGAGATTCTGAAAAATAATAATTAAATTGTATTTCTTATTTGGATTTTGGAATTTAAAAGATTCTGATTTTAATCCCTGAATTCTGGTTTTAGATGATTTTTAAGATCTGGATTTTGAGTCTGATCTCAGAATTTTGATTTTGGAATTTAAAAGTCAGAATTCTGACCACCATCTAAGAATTGGAAATTTATTGGTAGAATTCTATTTTTTTTTTCACTTTAATTTGAATTCGTCACTCGAGAAAAAAAACTTCAGAATTGAGAAAATCTTGAATTGAACTGTATTTATTATTTTTACTCTTAATTCCAAGAGTTCTATTTTTATAGTTTGAGACTTTAAACTAGGGCCACTCAAGAATAAAATCTGGCCAAGATTCTGACTTTGAAATCAGAATTCTGACCCTAAAAGCAAAAATTTAACTTTACCCTCAGAATTATGATTTCATACTCCGAACCCTGGCCACCCCCCCCCCCCCCATTCAATGACCCTAATCGTCTCTACTACAAAATCTTACTTTATGTTGTCATCTAACATATCTCCACAAGACTTTAAGTCACAGTTTTAATGAATGTTTGAAAAAGAAAATGGCAATAGTTTACCAGCACGTCTCATTTCAAAGCTGGTGTACTCTAAATATTTCATTTTTTTGCACTTAAATGGTCTCTTATGTTGTCGTCACCATGTTTACACCCACACGGGGTTCACCTACATATTAAAATGTTAAATTTTCAATATTTCCCATTAAAAAAGTACACAAAAAATCTTAAAATAGAACTTTTTCATGTAAAAATATGTCTTATTTTATTTTTTAACCCATTTAACATTGGCTGTCATTGACAATATTTAAAAAGTTCATGAAAATGTCCTTGAAAGGGTTTAAATCCCTTCAAAATAAACCTGTGTTGATGTAAACATGGCAACTTAAAGTCGTTTAAATCTACTCTGTCGTTACCAAAGCTGACTGGGTAAATATTTTATTGATTGTACAAAGATTTTACCCCTTTTTGATTTTTTTTAACGTGTTTAAACTGAAATTAGCGTCCAATTTCTCACACGCTAAGTTGCTAGCGGGCGGATTAGCACGTTTTCTGGCAGGCGGAATTTCTTTGTCTTTTTTATTTTTAGGACGCTCACATTTCCCACAAAAAAGCAGTCGTGGGCGGGCCACGGTTTCCCCCTAAATCAAAGTGTGGGGTCTTGTGCGTCATGTACCACATTTTTTTGGATTTTTAAACACTCGCAGAAAGGATTTGATGTTCGTGAGAGTTTTTTTTGATCTTTTTAAAGCTTCCTCACTTTCTGACACTGCAGTACTGCTTTTGTCCACCAGGGGCGCTCTAACGGAACCACTTTCCAATGGGATTTAGGGGAAATATAAGACTCGAAAGAAGCCATTTTCCTCTCCGCGGGGTGTTATTTATTTGTTTTGGCAGCAATAAACGCACCCGCATCGGAACCACATGAAGTCACGGGCCAGTGTTCCGACACCCTCTTGCGTTTTTATCATGAAAAATACGAATTTTTAAACATCGCATTGTGTACATATAGACGGAAGTGTTTCAAAAAAAGGTATTCAAATAATATTAATAATGATGCTTAATAATGTATATTGTTTAAAGTGTTTAAAAACAATTAGACTGTGGTATTCAAGGGCATGTGTTCATTTTGCAGTGTCTTCAATGGACTTTTCTGGCATATTTGCGATAATAAAAGGATGTAACGTAAGGCTTTGTTTCCATTTTTCTTGAAAAATGATTTACAATGCCCTGGCGAGCACTGGGCAGAGCATAGCATTTTTTCAGTGTTTTTTTCCCCTGTTAGTCAGTGCAAATGGCGGAGCTGGTTAGCTAATACGAGAGGAGTATATACTACTTCTCATTGGTAAGTAGTCGTGCGTTGTCCTATTGTGAGACGTTTTTGTGCTTCATTTTCTGAATGTTTTGAAGGGACTACAAAAGCGAACAACCCTCGATAGTTTGCATCTGAAAGTCACCGTGGAGGCGGGACCTATCGTGCCAACCTGGGAGAAGAAAGGTATCAAAATTTCAAACAAAATTTGAATTAAGATTAGTGTAAAGTTAGATTAAACTTATTTTTGAGTGTCTGCATCGTAATCCAAGTTCATTTAAATTTGTTTATGTTATGAGCGCGTTGCCATGCAAAAAGTCTGAACGAATTAATATTTTTTTTAGTTCATTTCAACAGGAAACATTTACAAGTTACAAGAAAATCAACATACGAGCTTAGTCCGGTAAGGAATTAAGCTCGTATCTCGAGGTACTACTACATGTTTCTTAAATGTCTACACAGCCCGGAAACACGGTAAGTACAAATGCCCTCTACTGGTAAGTTCAGAAACTACAGGCAACAATAAGTTTGAAAATGTTCAACTAAAAATGTTATTAAAATGACTAAATTTCAACAAAAAAAATAGACAAAAGTCAGCATCTTGTCAGTTTAGTAAACAGCTTATTTATTCCTTTATAAAATAGGTACAAATACATCAGTATTGTTTGTCGCCATTTTTTTTGTTTTTTGTCATTTCACACAAACAGAAAAAATCCAAAATATGTACAAGAGTTTACCAAAAATAACGTAGTTCTAATAAACACAGAGGTCTTGTAAACAGTATTTACAAAATATCCTTACAGTGAAAGTTTAGTTTTTTGTTTGTTTTTTGTTTTTTTTATTTTAATACAGTCCTGACGTTTTTCCTAAAAAATCTGCAAGCGGTAAAAACGCCAAACAAGAATTTTTTTTATAGTTTAAAATAAAAAAAATGTGTAGTTGTGCTTTCCGTTGAACAAAAAAAAAAAAGCCAATCAATGAAAACGAGCAATTTTCCTATTTTCTTTATACAAATGTAAATACAATTAAAAAGATTACATTTCTTAGCAATATTAAAACAGACAGCTTTAAATTTTCAACAAAAACAAAAAATACAATAAAACAAGTGCTGTCCAAACTCACAACAAAGCGCGAGAAAAACTTAAATGCTTAAATTCATCTTAAAAAAACAACAACAAAAAATCTGCATAGGCCAAGATATTCCATTTAAATTATCAGTCGTTATTACAAACAAACAATCGCAAACATTGAAATGAATTGAAACATTGAATGATTTAGTGTTTCTACATTTGTTAAAAGTAAAAAAAAAGACGTGTAACAAACATTTAATGGACTTTTTTTTTGTTCTTTAAGCATTTTGCACAAGAATTGACTTATTAAAAACAAAAAGGCTGCGTTGAATGTGTAACCACGGCAACCGGCTTGTTAAGGGGCAAATACTAACAGGTGTGTGTATAAACAGGCCCATGAAATGAATGTCAAAATAGAATATACTAATACATTTTGAAATGTTATGAAAATACTGTTAAAAATACACAGATGTTTTGAAAAATACAGGATGCCATAACAGTAACATAGATTTTTTTGTACCTTTATTTTCATTTATAAAAATGTGATACTTGTTGGTGAAATTCATATTTATGTCATGTTGAATGAATTATAACAAATAAGTCATTTTTCATGATAAAATGTCGCGTTTTTATTGAAATTTTATGGTAATTTAAGAGAAAAAAAATTTCCTTCCACTTTTGGTTTTAAAAATTTGACGTTTTATGTTGTAATTTTAAATTTAACTGTTTAAAAATGAGAATAAATTATTAAAATTACATTTTTTGGGAGAGAAATTGTGCATCTTTATAATAATTTTTAAAGAAATATTTTGGGGTATTTATATTAGAGGTGGGAACAAAATTAAGTTAATAATTCAGAATTTTTTGGTTCACAAAAATGTTTAAAATTAATATAAAAATTTCCTAACACCAAAAAATATGCTCTTATTTTGGAGGGGAAAGTCATCATGCACCTCATTTCAGATTGAGTCGTTTTTATCAGAGAATACTTCTTTCTCGTAAAAAAACAATTTATTTCCTAAAACGTGACACTTTTTAGTGAAAAACTACTTTTCTCATCAACGCGGGTAAAAAAAAATGGCTTTCAGTCGTTGCTGATTTGACTTTGAAGTGAAAAACGACGAAAGAAAACAAAATTATTTACACGTCTGCTGACAAAATGTACAAATGTGTGTTCAAAAAAAGTAGCCATGTTTGGACAGAATTAGCTGTTAAAAAAAACAACAACATTTTGTGGATTTCACGACACGACGAGACATCCGTGACTTTTTCTCTTCCCTAAACTCCCGTGAAATTGAGAGCGAGGACGACGAGGATGAGCGCCACACCTGATCCGAAGGCACGAGGTTGAGGGGGAGGGGCAGGAGGCGGAGCTACTTGAGTAGGGTGCGGTAGAGTAGCAGCGAATGGGCCGCGTTGGGCTCCTGCTCCAAGAAAAAGATGAAGTCCCTGAGGTTAACGCGGGTGATGCGCTGACGCGTGTACTGGCGAGACGTCGGGGGTGCCGTAGACGACGAGCCGCCTGGGGAGCCTGCCGAACTGCCTGACACCTGAGAAGACAAAAACCAAGGATGATGAACATCGGAATTGAAGGAATTTGGAACCAAATAGCCATTTTCATCCATCGATACCGCTTATCCAAAAAAATGGGGGGGTGCTGGAGACTATCCCAGCCAACTGCAGGCACCAGGCCGGGGACACCCTGAATCAGTGGCCAGCCAATCGCAGGGTGCAAGGAGGCAAAAGACAAAGAATCATCGCGAGGGGCAATTTAGAGGGTTTGAAAAGATAGCCTAGCTTAGCTTAGCCTAGCATAGCCTAGCATACATGCTTGTTTTTTTGGGAAGTGTGTAGAAATTTGTCCTCAGTATGTGAGGCCAACACACTAACCACTCGATACCAGGCCATGTGCAGTTAAAGACCATTGGAATTGGATATTTTTTTCATTTAAATGTACTGGTTTACATTTTCATTCAAAAACCTTACTATACTATGTCGTTTTTTAAAAGAAAAATAGCCTTACTATTGTATAGTAAGGCTTTTTTTCATTAACTATGTCGTTTTTTTTACCAAAAAAGCTTTACTATACTGTCTTTTTTTTTAACCAAAAAAGCCTTACTATACTATGTCGTTTTTTTTTTTTTTTTTACCAAAAAAGCCTTACTATACTATGTCGTTTTTTTTTTTTTACCAAAAAAGCCTTACTATACTATGTCGTTTTTTTTTTTTTTACCAAAAAAGCCTTACTATACTGTCATTTTTTTTTTTTTACCAAAAAAGCCTTACTATACTATGTCGTTTTTTTTTTTACTAAAAAAGCCTTACTATACTGTCGTTTTTTTTTTTTTTTACCAAAAAAGCCTGACTATACTATGTCGTTTCTTCACGAAAAAAAGCCTTACTATACTATGTCGTTTTTTTTTGTTTTGTTTTTTTACCAAAAAAGCCTTACTATAATATGTCGTTTTTTTTTTCTTACCAAAAAAGCCTTACTATACTATGTCGTTTTTTTTTTTTTACCAAAAAAGCCTTACTATACTAAGTCGTTTTTTTTTTTTTTTTTACCAAAAAAGCCTTACTATACTATGTCGTTTTTTTTTTTTTTTTACCAAAAAAGCCTTACTATACTATGTCGTTTCTTCACGAAAAAAGCCTTACTATACTAGGTTGTTTTTTTCACGAAAAAAGCCTTACTATACTATGTCGTTTTTTCACGAAAAAAAGCCTTACTATACTATGTCGTTTTTTCACGAAAAAAGCCTTACTATACTATGTCGTTTTTTTTTTAACAAAAAAGCCTTACTATACTATATCGTTTTTTCACGAAAAAAGCCTTACTATACTATGTAGTTTTTTTTTTACCAAAAAAGCCTTACTATACTATGTCGTTTTTTCAAGACAAAAAGCCTTACTATACTATGTCGTTTTTTCACCAAAAAAAGCCATACTATACTATGTCGTTTTTTCACGACAAAAAGCCTTACTATACAATGTGGTTTTTTCACGAAAAAAAGCCTTACTATACTATGTCGTTTTTTTACCAAAAAAGCCTTACTATACTATGTTATTTTTTCAAGACAATAAGCCTTACCATACCATGTCGTATTTTTCACGAAAAAAAGCCATACTATACTATGTCGTTTTTTCACGACAAAAAGCCTTACTATACTATGTGTTTTTTTCACGATAAAAAAGCCTTTCTATACTATGTGTGTTTTTCACGAAAAAAAGCCTTACTATACTATGTCGTTTTTTTACTAAAAAAGCCTTACTATACTAGGTTGTTTTTTTCACGAAAAAAGCCTTACTATACTATGTCGTTTTTTCACGAAAAAAAGCCTTACTATACTATGTCGTTTTTTCACGAAAAAAGCCTTACTATACTATGTCGTTTTTTTTTTAACAAAAAAGCCTTACTATACTATATCGTTTTTTCACGAAAAAAGCCTTACTATACTATGTAGTTTTTTTTTTACCAAAAAAGCCTTACTATACTATGTCGTTTTTTCAAGACAAAAAGCCTTACTATACTATGTCGTTTTTTCACCAAAAAAAGCCATACTATACTATGTCGTTTTTTCACGACAAAAAGCCTCACTATACAATGTGGTTTTTTCACGAAAAAAAGCCTTACTATACTATGTCGTTTTTTTACCAAAAAAGCCTTACTATACTATGTTATTTTTTCAAGACAATAAGCCTTACCATACCATGTCGTTTTTTCACGACAAAAAGCATTACTGCCTTCGGCAAATCGGAATAAAACTTTTTACTGAAAAGTGTAAAAGTGTTTAATATGAATCAAAAAGTTTTTCCACTTTCTTTTCTTCTTCTTATTTCATTTTCCTGACTACATGGTGAAGTGATCAGCCAAAGGTCGACGGCGGGAATCGAACCCAGGTATCCCCGACCGGAGTCCAGTGCACTAACCTCTGCACCACCAAGTAGACTACACTATTCTTTGTAATCATTTGAGTGTCTTGACAAGAAGTCCACAGAAACAATTAAGTGAAAAAGTGTCTCAACCGGGATTCGAACCCAGATCTCCCAGACGGAATCCGGTGAACAAACCTCTGCGCCACCAAGTGACGACACTTTCTGTGGTCATTGGAAGGTCTTGACTACAAATATGTAGAAAGAATTAAGAGAAAATGTTTCCCAACTAGGATTCTATACTGTCATTTTTTTAAAGGAAAAAAGCCTTACTATATATACTATGCCATTTTTTGGGGATAAAAAAGCCTTACTATACTGTGCCGTTTTTTTATATCAAAAAAGCCTTACTATATGTACTATGTGATTTTTTTGGGATAGAAAAGCCTTACTATACTATGTTTTTTTTACCAAAAAAGCCTTACTATACTATGTCATTTTTTTAGATAAAAAAGCTTTACTATACTATGTCGTTTTTTTTTAACCAAAAAAGCCTTACTATACTATCTCATTTTTTTTACTAAAAAAGCCTTACTATACTATGTCGTTTTTTCACGAAAAAACGCCTTACTATACTATGTCGTTTTTTAACGAAAAAAAGCCTTAGTATACTATGTCGTTTTTGATGATAAAAAGCCTTACTATACTATGTCGTTTTCTTGAATAAAAAAACCTTACTATACTATGTCGTTTTTTAACAAAAAAAGCCTTACTATACTATGTCGATTTTGGTGACAAAAAGCCTTACTATACTATGTCGTTTTTTCACGAAAAAAAAGCCTTACTGTACTATGTCGTTTTTTCACGAATAAAAGCCTTACTATAGTATGTCGTTTTTTACCAAAAAAGCCTTACTATATACTATGTCGTTTTTTTCACGAAAAAAAGCTTTACTATACTATGTCGTTTTTTCACGAAAAAAAGCCTTACTATACTATGTCGTTTTTTCACAAAAAAAGCCTTACTATACTATGTCGTTTTTTCACGAAAAGAAGCCTTACTATACTATGTCGTTTTTTCACGAAAAAAAAGCCTTACTATAATATGTCGTTTTTTAACAAAAAAAGCCTTACTATACTATGTCGATTTTGGTGATAAAAAGCCTTACTATACTATGTCGTTTTTTCACGGAAAAAAAACCTTACTATACTATGTCGTTTTTTCACGAATAAAAGCCTTACTATACTATGTCGTTTTTTCACGAAAAAAAGCCTTACTATACTATGTCGTTTTTTACCAAAAAAGCCTTACTATACTATGTCGTTTTTTCACGAAAAAAGCCTTACTATACTATGTCGTTTTTCACAAAAAAAGCCTTACTATACTATGTCGTTTTTTCACGAAAAAAAAGCCTTACTATAATATGTCGTTTTTTAACAAAAAAAGCCTTACTATACTATGTCGATTTTGGTGATAAAAAGCCTTACTATACTATGTCGTTTTTTCACGAAAAAAAAGCCTTACTATATATACTATGTCGTTTTTTCACGAAAAAAAGCCTTACTATACTAGGTCGTTTTTTCACGAAAAAAGCCTTACTATACTATGTCGATTTTGGTGATAAAAAGCCTTACTATACTATGTCGTTTCTTGAATAAAAAAGCCTTACTATACTATGTCGTTTTTTAACAAAAAAAGCCTTACTATACTATGTCGATTTTGGTGAGAAAAAGCCTTACTATACTATGTCGTTTTTTCACGAAAAAAAGCCTTACTATACTATGTCGTTTTTTTCACGAAAAAAAGCCTTACTATACTATGTCGTTTTTTCACGAAAAAAGCCTTACTATACTATGTCGTTTTTTCACGAAAAAAGCCTTACTATACTATGTCGTTTTTTACCAAAAAAGCCTTACTATACTATGTCGTTTTTTTCACGAAAAAAAGCCTTACTATACTATGTCGATTTTGGTGATAAAAAGCCTTACTATACTATGTCGTTTCTTGAATAAAAAAGCCTTACTATACTATGTCGTTTTCTTGAATAAAAAAGCCTTACTATACTATGTCGTTTTTTAACAAAAAAAGCCTTACTATACTATGTCGATTTTGGTGAGAAAAAGCCTTACTATACTATGTCGTTTTTTCACGAAAAAAAAGCCTTACTATACTATGTCGTTTTTTCACGAAAAAAAGCCTTACTATACTATGTCGTTTTTTCATGAAAAAAAGCCTAACTATACTATGTCGTTTTTTCACGAAAAAAAAGCCTTACTATACTATGTCGTTTTTTAACGAAAAAAAGCCTAACTATACTATGTCGTTTTTTCACGAAAAAAAGCCTTACTATACTATGTCTTTTTTTCACGAAAAAAAGCCTTACTATACTATGTCATTTTTTCACGAAAAAAAGCCTTACTATACTATGTCGTTTTTTCACGAAAAAAAGCCTTACTATACTATGTCGTTTTTTCACGAAAAAAGCCTTACTATACTATGTCGTTTTTTACCAAAAAAGCCTTACTATACTATGTCGTTTTTTTCACGAAAAAAAGCCCTACTGTACTATGTTGTTTTTTCACGAAAAAAAGCCTTACCATACTATGTCGTTTTTTCCACGAAAAAAAGCCTTACTATACTAAACGACAAAGTATAGTCGCAAACAAACTGTGGCTCTTTGTTTTTTGTTGTTCTATAAGTGAGGAACACGGGCAGTTGACGGAGATCAATTAACACACATGGAAGAAAAAAATGGTGAGGCCGAGGAGTGCCAAGTCAAAGCGGGAAACAAGATGGAGTGTGGACAATTACACTGATTGCACCGCTGTGTAAACAAATAGTGCTGCGTGTAGACTGGATTTAATTGTTAGCATGTGACGCATTCATACAACGCTATGTTAGTGTATGGGGTGGACTCAACAACCTTTCCTTACATTTTTCACTCATAAGTGTTACGTTACTAAAAGAAAAATGATTCGTTAGCATAGCATAGTTAGCATAGCATTAGTTTTGACTTTTTTTTAACTTATAAAACACATTTAGTGGTAATTTAAGAGAAAAAAAACACTTTGATTTAAAAAAAAAGACGTTTTATGATGAATTTTTAAACCCAACTGCTTAAAAGTGAGAATAAATTATTAAAATTATATTTTTGGGAGAGAAATTGCTATCTTGTTGGCTATCCTGTTGCTACTGTCATTTTTTCATTCAGCTATCCTAACATGCATGTTTTTAGGATGTGGGAGGACACCAGAGTACCCAGAGAAAACCCACCCAGGCATGGAAAGAACATGGAATCTCCACACAAGGGAAGTCGGAGATTGAACCCTCGATCGCTGAACTGTGAAGCGGACTTGCTAACCACCATAGTAGTTATATTCAAGAAATAAATGTTTCAACTCAAATATTTAAGACTTTTGTCCAAAAAAAGTATTTTTTTGCCTGTTTTACTCTACAAGTCAAGAAAATAAAATATATTACAAACAATGTTTCCTCTAAGCTTGCGCACTCTCGTCTTCTCTGCGCAGCAGCAATCATACGGCGCGCAGTAAATAAAATCCAAACTTGTTTTTTTTTTTTACCCCTTTCCTCATGATGGCGCCGTTTACGAGTCAGCCAGTGGGAGTAGTACTGTCCACTCGTGTTTTTTGTGTTTTACAACATGTTTTATATGAAAAATTAGAGGCAATATTGACATGCACCTGCTTATTGCAGGTGTGATACTAGTGTGCCCATAGCGAGCAATGATGATTTTTTTCTTTAAAAAAATGACATAGTATTGTAAAGCTTATTTTCTTCAAAAAAAAACGGCATAGTACAGTAAATTTTCTAATTATTTCCTAAAATAAACGACAGTATAGTAATGCTTTTTTAAATTGACATAGTATAGTAAAGCTTATTTTCTTCAAAAAACGACAAATAACAGTACATTTTCTAATTATTTCCTAAAATAAACGACAGTAAAGTAATGCTTTTTTAAATTGACATAGTATAGTCAGGCTTTTTTTTTCTTTAAAAAAACGACATAGTACAGTACATTTTCTAATTATTTCCTTAAATAAACGACAGTATAGTAATGCTTTTTTAAATTGACATAGTATAGTACAACTACTACCACTTCATTGAACTTTTCCTTGTTGAACAATCACTACATTTAAGAAAATACCACCATAATAAAGCACTATTTTTTTACCAAATCCCATCCCTACAAAAGTCTACATTTTTTGGTACTATTGCGTCTCATTCTTTTCACGTCAATCGCCGCTTGTGTATTCGTGAAAGACAATCCCGCCCACGGCCACGCCAATTATCGCCAATCACTAAGAAGCATGGTGACAGTCTGGCAGATTCGACCAATCAAAGCCATGCGTTCACCTGGACAGATGGACGAGGACTGAGAGAGATGTTGAAGGCCACGGAGTAGCTAGCACCCCCTACGGCGACAGAGCTTGCGTTAGCCTGGAGTGACGCAGATGCAGTCGGAAAGGTCAACGCCGCGACGGAAATTTCCGACTCGGAAGTTAACCACAATAACTAAGAAGCCATCTTGGTAGCAGTGAGAACAAAAAACAACACTAGGAGACCAATAAGTAAGCTAGGGGTATCAAACTCAGGACCGGTTTGTTTTTGGCTAGTATTAACAGAAACTAGTTTTTGGCTAGTATTAACAAAGACGTACCGTATTTTCTTACCTCCACGTATAAGCCACACCTTTAAAATGGCCTTAAAATCGTTGAATTTTACAATTTCTCTCGTATAAGCCGCACCCTGATTCACAAATTTCACCTCCATATTCATGGTTTTAATAGGGAGTACAAATGTGTTACTTTGAAGGGAAAATATTAAGAGAAATCATTGCAAATAGTTTTTGGTTGTGTTTTTTGGAGTTGACTGCACATAGACAGATTAAAATAGGAAGTCAAGTGACCAGTACAACCAGGATATGTGTCAGTAGCGGTCTATTTCACTAAGTTTTATGATAAACTACGATAAACTACGATAAACCACGATAAATCACGATAAACCACGATAAACCACGATAAACCACGATAAACTACGATAAACTGCGATAAACTGCGATAAACTGCGATAAACTGCGATAAACTGCGACAAACTGCGACAAACTACGACAAACTACGACAAACTACGACAAATCACGATAAACCAAGATAAACCACGATAAACTACGGTAAACTACGATAAACTACTTTAAACAACGATAAACAACGATAAACTACGATAAACTACGATAAAATGGCGGCGCCCTAAGCGAAAAATGGCAGGTACAAGAGTTTTTTTTCACATTTTATGCAAGGTATGGTTAATTTTTTTCTTGAATTCCATACATAAACGTCAAATTAAATTTAGTTTAGCATTTTATCTGTTTATCTTTTCTCTATTAAGAAATAAATGGCCGCATTGTCTCACGTTACAGCGTTTTTTTTTATGTGGCCTTCCAGTTTCGTGCATGTCAAATCTAATTTCTGCGCATATAAGCCGTACCCTTGATTCAGTCATTTTTTTTAAGCTACAAATAATATGCAAGAAAATACGATAAATACCATGTATCAGAAAATGAAATAGTGCATGCACTCAATCACATAATTATAGTTTTCTAGTTCAATGTCAAAATAAAAGTATTTAATTCAGTTTATACAGCTAAAAAAAGTCAGGGAGACCACCCTAGGGGGACTAGATCGGACCGCCTAGTGGCCCTGGGGCCGTATCTTGGACACCAATGCGGAAAGATGTTTGGTACAGTAAATTCGGCAATTATATTGCAAACAGGAAACTAATGATGCAGTATAATGGGACTAGATTGATTTTAAAATCATAATAACAACAAAAATTGTACTATTGATATTACAAAAAACATGATACTGGAGATATTTTACGATAAATCCGTTGCAGGTATCTTAAAATCCTTGGAAATGTAAAAAAAGTAAATATTAAAATACAATTAAAGCCCTGTCAGGTCATGGCGGGTGAAAAGAAAAGTCTAGAAAAGGGTAAAAAAAAATGAGGAGCAAGTCGGATTCACGAGGCAAAAAACAGCATCTGTCATTTTATCTGTTGACGGGCGCTCCCGGGCGTCATGTCACATGACATATCCATCCTACGGAACGTGCGGGAATATTTTCGATACATCGTTTCGGACGTTTGGTTTGTTTTCTGGAGCGGGAACCGAACGTTCGGTGGACGCTAACGACATGAAGTCACAACCAGCCGGTTTCACTTTATTTTTATCACTTTTAGAATTTTTGTTAGAATCTACTTTCATTAAATGATAAAATAATACTATTATTGAATGTGTATTATTTTCCTTAGTTGTGGTATAGCAAAGATGAGTGTTTGTTCTAATGCTAATTGCTGTTAGCGTTAGGCTAGAAAAAGTTAGGTTGTTATTCTTCTTATGGATACTTACTAATATAGCATAATTGGACTGTTTACCCTGCAAAAAAAACTATACAGTTCACATAAGGGCAACGAAATTGGAACTGACCTGCAAAGCGAACCTCAACTTCTACTCGGGTGTGACTTATCGTGACCGGATGTTTGGTCGCCGGGCTTTTTGTCCCCGGTCTTTTGGTTCTTTTTGGTCCCCAGTCAAATATACGTAGAAATTAAACAGTACTTAGATATTAAACTCTCTCTCTTAGATATTAAACTCTCTCTCTTAGATATTAAACTCTCTCTAATGAATATAATTTTGAGAGCTAGCTTCAACAGTAAATTCTGTCACCATTTGACCAGCGATCAAAAGACCGGCGACCAAAAGGGACCAAAAGACCGGCGACCAAAAGACCGGCAACCAAAAGACTGGCGAGCAAAGGGGACAAAAAGACTGGCGACCAAAAGACTGGCGACCAAAAGACCGGCAACCAAAAGACCGGCAACCAAAAGACCGGCAACCAAAAGACCGGCAACCAAAAGACCGGCGACCAAAGGGGACCAAAAGACTGGCGACCAAAAGACTGGCGACCAAAAGACCGGCGACCAAAAGACCGGCGACCAAAAGACCGGCGACCAAAAGACCGGCGACCAAAAGACCGGCGACCAAAAGACCGGCGACCAAAAGACCGGCGACCAAAAGACCTGCGACCAAAAGACCGGCGACCAAAGGGGACCAAAAGACCGGCGACCAAAAGACCAGGGAACAAACGTCCGAGCACCGTGACTTATAGTCCCCAAAAAAACGGTTCTTTATAAACTCTGTTTCTTAGATATTAAACTCTCTCATAAATATAATTTTGAGAGCTAGCTTCAACACTAAACTCTCTGCCACCATTTGTCCGGCGACCAAAAGACCGGCGACCAAACATCCTAGCACCACAACTACTACCCCCCCCCCCCCCCCCCAACAGTCCAATATCACCAACCCAATTTCCCACATCTCTCTTTCTAGTCTCCAGTGATGCTGTTAGGTGTCTCAAGGAATTTACATTGAGCACTTTATTGTGCGAGTACATTGCAGTGGGGGGGGGGGGGGGGGGGGGGTGAAAGACATTCATGAAAGGATAGCGAAAGAGGGGGGGGGGGCTTTTGCTTCTTGATGGTCTCTGGCTTTGAACCCTGAGTGACACCTGTGCCTTGATGCTGAAGCCAATATTGGATTTGGCCCAGGTCACTGCTTAGGGCGGTGGGTTAATAGCCCGCTTTGCCAGGCACACACTTCTTCAGCTTTGGACCCCCACCCCCCACCCCCGCCTTGGACAAACCTGCTGCCTCAGCACTACTACATCACTACACACACAAAAACGCACAAAAGCACACCCACACATTTCTCCAGGTAGCTTCATGGCGGCTTACAGTCTCGGAAAAGTCTATCTTCGATGCTAAGGGAAAAAAACGAAAGGAATCAACCCCCCCCCCCCCCCCCCAAGTCAGCTGAGAACTCGATATGCCTTCATGATGCAACATTGTTTTTATAACTTTGATGGAAGTTAAAAAAAAATGCTTTAAACTGATGTTTCTGCTCGAGGCTGGAAGGACAAATAGTGCAGAATAGAGATGTATACCAAACGTTTTTTTTGGGGTATTTTTTTTTTTAGAGAGTGGTGTAGTTTAGTTTAGTTTGCGGTGGTGCTGTTTGGAATGGGAAATGCTAATATGGATGGTGTTTTGGTTCGGAGGTGCAGTTTTGTAATAGAAACACTAGGGGGTGTCTTTCGAAAACTGAACAAAAGTATAAAAACGTGAGTTAAATAGAAACAAACCATTCTTTTTGGCGAAAAATTGTTAAGTGAAGATCGTTTAAAAAGATGGTTTGCTTGGAAACAGTATTTTGTCGCATTTGTGCTGTATTTGTCGCTAAAAAAGATGACAACTGAATGGAGGGTACGGCTTATATGCGCATAAATCAGATTGACAGAGACAATGTGACCGATATGGTCATTTATTATAAAATAGAGAAAAGATAAATAGTTAAAAAATGCTTAACAAAATGTATATTGATGTCTATGAATAAAATTCAAGGAAAAAATAATCTGTATCTTGCATAAAACGAGAAATAGAAATAGGAGCTAAAAACAAATGCCTGCCAATTGGAGTAAACCCAGACTGCTTTGCGTTATATCAAGGGTGTTAGACTCAGGTTGGTTCGCGGGCTGCTTTAACGTCAATGGCATTTCATGTGGGCCGGACCATTTTAGATATAATATTTAGTCCTTTTTTTTGAAATAAATGGATTAAAAGAACTGGATTAAAAGACCTAATTATTCAGTTTTTATTAGATCTAAAACAATGTTTATTTTATCTTTTTTTTAAATATATTTTTCGATTTTACAAAATGACTTTTGAACTAAAAACACGGAAAAAAAATATATGTATATATATTCAGTTTTTTATAGATCTAAAACAATGTTAATTTTAGCTTTTTTTAAATATATTTTTTGACTTTACAAAATATTTTTGAACTAAAAAGAGAAAAAAAATGGATTAAAAAATGACATTTATTGATTTAAAAGGCGAGAAATCAGGAAATTTAATATACATCTATACTCTTCATTATAATTTGATCCTAAAACAGAAAGTCCCCACTCATGACTAACTTTCCCAGGCCACACAAAACTTTCCGCCGGACCAGATTTGGCCCCCGGGCCGCCACTTTGACACATATACATTACACATCTTAAGGCATTTTTACCAAAGATTTGATTCCTTAGCAACTAACTCCAATAAGCAGTATCCAATAGGTTTCAGAAAGACCTGATGCTAAAAAGGCGTAGATGGCGTATATGACTCAACGACTGATTCAACGAACGAACGAACGAACTGTCGGCGAAGGCAACAAAGCGATCCCACATGTTCGCCTCCACGCTACATTTGAGTTGAGGAACGCCATCTTATCGCCGGGCAGATTAAACAACGGCGAACTAAACAAAACCACTGTACACAGCTCCTGCCCTCAATCAACCCCCTTCGTCCACCAAAAACAAGCATGTCCGACATTAATCAGCAACAGAGACGTTTTTTTTTTCGCCCTCCATCTTGCTTTTACGCCCGCCCACCCCCTCCAGAGCCCCCTCTTTGCCAAACGCCCACAGACACGCTGGATAAGGCCATTTTGAAAGAGTTAACAGATGTCGGCTGATTGGCCTCGGGCATTCCGACATTTCCAGGGTGATGTATTTGATGTGGAGTTTATTCAGCTTTAATAAATGTATCGAGAATTATTATAATAATTCGCAGATGTACTCGAGGAGATTATAAACTGGAGCGCTTCTTTGAAGTTAAGTATAAAGCCAAGATTAACACAACTGGAAAAAAAAGGGAAATAAATGAAATGGTTCTGTTTCTTTTAGAATGACTAAGAATTTTCTACCTTTGTCAATTGTCTTTCTGGGGGTGTCCAAATTTAAGAGAAAAAGGTCAAGGATGGTGGATATATTTTAAGGTTGAATTCCCAATGTAGGTCAAGATCTGTTAATGCAGATGGTGCTTCTTTTACCGCATGATCGCAGATTTTTTAGCGCCCTTTGTGATGAAAACGCCGTAAAAATGTTGCTAGAAACAATATTGTTTGAAGAAATGGCATTATAGTTCAGAAAATCTTCAGAAACTTGAAACAAATAATTGAATAAAACTGTCTTTTGTGTTAAATTGGGTTCTACAAGTGCGCAATCTGGAAAAACTATGTAATTTTCATTCTGTTCATTTATTTAATACTGGTTATTATGTTGTTGCTGTTTTTTTAAGAGTAGTTTGTGTACAATGTTTAACAGAATATTAGCATTAAGCTAGCAGGTGCTCAAGAATGTATATTAATTTGTTATTTTGGTGTGTTTTTCTATGTTATGCTAGTTTAGCTTGACATTTTACATTACCTAGAGTGGAAAAAATCACTTTTGACAGACTATTTAAAATCAGCCAAACATCGACATCTGATCGACCAAAATTTTGATTGATGATATTACTTTATGCCGATATTGTGAGACCTCAACGAATGGGAAGGAACGTGAATGTAATCGAACTACATACCAAAAAAAACCCTGTTTTCATCAATTTTGGTGGACTGAGCACAAAAAAATTCTAATCTTCAACAAGGTCAAAGGTCAAATTTAAGCTAAAAACTGTCAAATCTGAACACCCAACAGATCCAAATAGTTCTTCTTTTTTAGAAAATAACCCACTACAGCTTTTTTACTATCATAACCTTTTCAAAATACCCTACCAAAAACTCGTGTTTTCATCATTTTTGGTGGAATTAGCACAAAAAAGTCAATTTAGGCTAAAAACTGTCAAATCTGAACACCCAACAGATCCAAATAGTTCTTCTTTTTTAGAAAATAACCCACTACAGCTTTTTTACTATCAGAACCTTCTCAAAATACCCTACCAAAAACTTCCGTTTTCATCATTTTTGGTGGAATGAGCACAAAAAAGTCAATTTAGGCTAAAAACTGTCAAATCTGAACACCCAACAGATCCAAATAGTTCTTCTTTTTTAGAAAATAACCCACTACAGCTTTTTTACTATCATAACCTTTTCAAAATACCCTACCAAAAACTCGTGTTTTCATCATTTTTGGTGGAATGAGCACAAAAAAGTCAATTTAGGCTAAAAACTGTCAAATCTGAACACCCAACAGATCCAAATAGTTCTTCTTTTTTAGAAAATAACCCACTACAGCTCTTTTACTATCAAAACCTTTTCAAAATACCCTACCAAAAACTCCTGTTTTCATCATTTTTGGTGGGATGAGCACAAAAAAAGTCAATTTAGGCTAAAAACTGTCAAATCTGACCACCCAACAGATCCAAATAATTCTTCGTTTTCATCAAATAACACACTATAGCTCTTTTACTATCAAAACCTTTTCAAAATACCCTTCCAAAAACTCCTGTTTTCATCATTTTTTGTGGAATGAACACAAAAAAGTCAATTTAAGCTAAAAAACACTCAAAACTGACCACCCAGCAGATCCAAATAATTCTTCGTTTTCATCAAATAACACACTATAGCTCTTTTACTATTATAACCTTTTCAACAAACCCTACCAAAAACTCCTGTTTTAATCATTTTTGGTGGAGTGAGCACAAAAAAGTCAAATCTTCTCAAAGACATTTAAGCTAAAAACAGTAAAAATCTGACCACCCAAAACATCCAAACAGTCCTGTTTTCACCATTTTTCGTAGATTGTGCACAAAAAAAAGTCAAAAGAAACAAGGGAAAGAGTCAACTTATAAAACTATATTTAAAAAAAGTGACACTAAAAACTACATATAAACCATGAAAAACATAAAAAAACAAAGCTCAGCAGCTCTGTGACCATGCATAGCAACCATGCTGAATTTCAGTCAAGGAGAAAGAAGGCAACAAAAAAAAAAGCAACCAAAAAAAAAAAAAAAAAAACACCTTATTACTTCTAACTCCTGCAAGCCATTTTGGTCTCCAAAGGTTTTGGAGCGCCTCGGGCCATGTGTCTGCAGTGTTTCGGGAAATGACTTGCCTTCGCACGAACACTGCTGTGTTCTGCCTGCGCTGCTGCCCCCCAGCATCCCCCGCTCGATTTCTACTTAACCCTTTCCTGCCTTGCCTCGCACTGACTCACCGCTACCAAGCCGCCAACGTCGCGAATAAGCGTACGCGGGGGGTGGTGAAGCCAAGCAGCTTTTTCCGCTAAGCTAGCACATTAGCTCTGACGTCTTAGACCAGGGGTGTCAAACTCCCTTTGGTCCGCGGGCCCAATACAGCTTAATTTGAGATAAAGCGGGTCGGACCAGTAAACTCATTGAAAAATGACATAGAACTAACAATAAGCCCACTTCTTTCCTTTGTATTAGTCACTAATACTAATAATTAGTGCAAAGAATGAGTAAATTATCAAAATGTTTATTGACATAATTTTCCTTTTACATTATGACCAATATATTATGAACAAGAGAATAACATAAAAACATACCGTATTTTCACGACTATAAGGCGCACCCTCAATGAATGACATTTTTTCCCATATATAAGGCGCACTGTATTATAAGGCATACTGTCTATTTTGTAAGACTTGTAAAACTTTTAAGTGCGCCTTATAGTCGTTAAAATACAGTAATTGCTATTGACTTCCAGGTATGAAGCACTCACTACACAGTCACCTCTAGAGCCAGCCATTTTTGATGTTTTGGATTTTTTTGTATAAAATCTTGCAGTGGGGGAGGAGCTATATGATGGAAGATTTTGTAAACTAAGATGGCATCTGCATATTTAACAGTATTGTTTCAGTTCAGGCGTTTTTTTTTTTTTAATATCCGACAGTGGTGGTTTTTCCTTTTTGGTTTTCAGTTTTTTCCATATATAAGGCGCACTGTCTATTTTGGAGAAAATGTAAGACTTTTAAGTGCGCCTTATAGTCGTGAAAATACGATAAATAAATGTCAATTCATGTTGTCTGCGCGTACTAAAACACTGCGCCCCTTAGTGGATAATACAAGAACTACATTTTTTTAAGAAAATTCATTTCTTTTATACAATGCAGCTTTCTTCCCCGGGCCGTACCAAACCACCAGACGGGCCAGACCCAGCCCGCGGGCCGTATGTTTGACACCCCTGTCTTAGACGACCACTTAGGATGGTGCGATGGCGTTTGACAAAAGGTGGTACGACGTCAGGGAGGTGGGTGGTCGGGTGTAATTCTTACCCCCATTCTCACAATGTAGAAGTCTGTATCAACGGTGGATTAAATCTGCAAACTCGTTGACACAACACATAATTAAAACATCTTCGCTCCAGGTCAGGAATTTTCTAATTAGCGGTGTACTGACAAAGCTGCAATTCCATCGCCCTGAGTTTCAAAGTCCACAGGTTAGCGCCAAGATGAAAGTCCCCGGCCCCGGGGGCGCTAGCTTTCCTGCGGGTTCGGCATAAAAAAAGGGGGAGGAGCCATCACGCACAGTTCCTCAGAAGACAGTCATAGGGTCACTCCGACGAAATATCCAGAACTTGCCCTCCAAACAAAAGCAAACTTCCTCTGCCTGGAAACATTTTTTTTGTTCAAACCCCCTCTTAGCCACTTTAGAATTTAATTAGCTCTTGTTTAGCGCCATAGCGTGCTAACATGGATCACATATTGGGTAATGCCATTGCCATAGAGGGGCAGAGAGCGTCATAAAAGACAACACACATTCCTGCTTCCACCATTTCAAGCTGCTGCCTTCTAGAAGGCGCTACAGAACCATAACAGCCAAGATAAACAGACACAAGGACAATTTCTTCTCTAGAGATGTCACCATACTCAACTGGAGATCTGCACCTGGACCTAATCAAGACTTATTACCACTCCTTATACTTCTTACTTTTTATGTTGACTACTACTCATACTACTTGTGTTGATCACTTATTGATCTTTAACTATTTTTTATGTATATATCATTATGTAATTGTTTGTTATTAAGTCCATAGACTCAGCGGGCGGAGCAATCTCTCTAATTTGAAAAAAATATGAGTTAGAAATTATATTGATGTAATTTGACAATGTTAGAATTCATATTGCAGAAATACCGATGCAATGTTTCCTCGTTTTTTTAAATTCTGTAGTATCAGGTTGCCATTTTAGTAACTGACAAAAAACGTATTAGAAGAAAATTAGCGAACACTAATGTTAATATTTAAAGCATTTTTCTTTAGGTTTTTTATTTGAATTTGTTTTGTAAAACTGAGTTGTACTATGTTTTTTTATTTTGAACTATTCATTGACAGTCAAAGATATAAAATTCATTTCAAAGTTTGGAATTGAATAATCATGTTTCATTGGTCAGTTTTCATCAATGACAGCCAATAAGTTCATGTATTTTCATCACTGTCTTTTTGGTCAACTACTGTCATAAATGTATTTTTTTGCCCATGTTTTTTTTGCATTACTTCATACTGGCCTAAAAATACCAAGAACATAATAACCAATACAGATAATTAAAAATAATAGAATTGGAAGTCCTAAAAATTGCAAAATCTTAGGATACCTTGATTTTGATCAAAAAATTTCACTGTCACATGATACTTTTTCCTAAAAAAGTACAACAAATCCACCAAACCACACCTGAAATCCCAACTTTTGCTTTTATCTAATCTTCATTAAACGTAGCATCACAAACAAAAGCCACCAAAAAAAGTTCCACCCGAGTCGCTAATAGCTTCCCGAGCTAGCCGATTAACACTAGGCCACGCATCTCAAGTACAACTTTTTTACCCACATTAAATATTCAAAGCGTTTCATATAGAAAATGAACCCAATTAAGAGTTATAAAACAGGAGAGGCGTAATGAGTCTCAAGTCGGAACAACTCGTCTTCAGAAGCGCTTTGGCTAATGAGCCCGTGTTGGTTTTTTTACGCACGCGGTCGTACGTCCAATGGCTAACCGTCACGTTTTAATTTTTAATACAAGTTGAATAAGAGGGTGGCGACTCAGTTATGGTGTTTTTGAGGCCTCTTTGATGTCTTTGGCGATAAATACTCTAACGACTAGTTAGCGATGGAAAAAGGTAGTACCCGGAAATGACCAAGCGCATACGAAAAGGGCCTCATTAGCGACGAGGGTAGGCTAGCATGAAGTTGGAAAGGAACCGCGGTATTATGCAGATGACGAATGGTCGATGTTAGGGGTCTTTGAAGTCATAGAAACGTAAACGGGACCGGTTTTGGCAGCTTTTAGCGGTCACCGGGTTTGCTTTCTATGGCGCTATCGCTAGTTGATTTGACGGAATTTCAAGATGAGAGGAGCTTTTAGTTTCTTATTTGAGTGTTTGTGTGTTTTAAGTTAAAATGTGGTCAAGAAATGGTCATTTTTGGAGAAACTTTAGTTCATCAATGACAAACATTGAGGTAAAATTGACCTATTTTATTGTTGGTTGATTGCTATTAATGTTCTTTATCAGCTATGTAATTTTAATTAAAAAAAAATACAAAAATATTTAAAATAATGTACTATATTTTATTATTATATTTTGTTTTTTGAATAAAAATAATATTTGATCAAACTTAAATAAATGAAGCAAATATTTTTGGTCATTGAAATGTTCACCATTTCTCCAATTAATAATAATATTTTTGTACGTAGGTTGAGCAAATCTTTAATTTATAATTCATCATCTAACTCAGTGTAGAGCACATGTGTGAAAGTGGCGGCCCGGGGGCCAAATCTGGCCCGCCTCCTCATTTTGTGTGGCCCGGGAAAGTAAATCATGAGTGCCGACTTTTTGTTTTAGGATCAAATTAAAATGAAGAGTATAGGTGTATATTAAATTACCAGAATTTTCCCCATTTTAACTGTAATTTTTAATCAATTTTCTCTGCGTTTTTAGTTGAAAAATAATTTTGCAAAATCTAAAAATATATTTAAAAAAACCCTCAAATAAACATTGTTTTACTGAATATTCAGGCCTTTTAATCCAGTTCTTTTAATCCATTTATATAAAAAAAATCTAAATATTATATCTAAAATGGTCCGGCCCATATGAAATGCCATTGACATTAATACGGCCCGCGAACCAACCTTTTGACACCCCTGGTGTAGAAGTTCACTCAACTGAAATCAGTGCAGACATATAATTATGAGTTTAAATGGTCGTCAATTTCTCTCTGTGTGCCCTTTCACTGACTGGCGACCTGTCTGAATTCTAGTCTATCTTTTGCCTAAAGTCCACTGGGATCGGCACCAGCAACCCTTAAGAGAATGCGCATTATAAAAGATGAAATAACAAAGTTGAAACATTTTTCTTTGCCTTCCTCATTGTTCCGCATTGATTTCCTGATCCCAGATACCCCAAGTCGGTGGTCCTTGATCGCAAAAATTGACATAAATGGGTCCCCATTTATGACATCGTCTTTCCTCCATAGGACTATCTTTCTATGCCGCCCTTTCTAGTCCCAATGCACCTGATGAGACTGACTATCTGAACAAAAAAGAGCTCTGATTAAATTCCGAAGCCCGACCGGGGGGAGTCACAAGAGTCATTGAGAGTCATGTTTAATATAGATGGCCCAGAAAGATGAACTAACATCGTGATTGAATATTCCTCGGAACGATCTATTGGATGCGACCCCTGGTGTCAAATAGCGTTTCATCCAATATGCTAGCAGGGCAAGAGGCGGTACGTACCGCCGATTTTTGGGGAGATAAACTGGGTTTTCCGACAAAAGATCCCCGGATGATTTGGCATTTAGAGTATTTGGTACATGGCTACTAAAAAAAAGGGGATTCCAGGGTGGGATTGTTGTCATTTTTCCGACTGTTCTTTTGGCCACAAGAGTCTGCTTGATTAATTTTTGATGTTTTGTCTTTGTGGGTTCGTTTTTTGAAAGATACAGTGAGGAGCTACTGGGGAATGAATGGGATTTTGTGATAGGAGTTTGTAAGAATGTGTGGCCCATATTTTGGAAAGTTTTCCAAGATGTTTTGGACAAAAAAGTTGACGGGAATTGACCAACTTGTGTTTGTCGTGGTGGCATTTTTGTTTTTTTGGTATTAGAGTTACAGGGGAGAGTCATTTAAATCATTGACTGCCATTGATAATCTAATATGTATTTAGTCATAATTTTTATATTGGATTGGATAACTTTATTCATCCTGTATTTGGCAATTTTTGTTGTCACAGTAGCAAGAGGGTGAGAATACAGACACAGAAAAGGGCATTTTAGACATAAATAGATATGTAATAAGTAAGTTAATTAATAAAAACATGAATAAATATAATATTTTAATAATAATTAATAAAAATAATAATTTAGTTATGTTTTATGCCCCTATTGCTAGCACTGTTAAATGGAAATCCAGACATGGAAGGACGAAAGGCCTTAAAAAATAGACAAAATGATTGTAGTAGTTAAAAATAAATAAATAAATACTAGTAGAAATAGTAAACATAGTAAAAGGATGTCTACTATAAATATTCTGACCAGAAATTCAGCTCAAAACAAACAAATTCACTGGAGAAGAAGCATAAATCCAACCAAAAAAACAGCCCAAAACATGAATTATTTGCTATTTCGCTTAAATACAAAAAAAATATCAACATTAAGAACTTACCATTACAAAACTATCAGTACTATTCTCCCCAAAGTACAACCATACACATCCACGCCTAGTGTATCCATATAATTTACCATACAAGTTGAAAATACCCTCTCGTTGAACTCTTAAGACAAAACGAAAGCATTCCAACCCACGGTTGAATTCAGTGGACTTGGAAATCAACCCCAAATCTTATCCAATTTCCCCGGAAAAGCATCCGTCTCACCTGCATGTCATTTTGGCAACCATGCAACATTTTCTACCCAGCTGTGCATGCATGTGTATAAAAGGCTTATCTACATATTGACTCGTTTTAAATCCACACGGTTGTCGGTACAATAATTACACGTCTATTCCTTCCTGCACCTGAGGCGGGCAACACCGTAGGGGAGTCGCCCACCGGCAGCCCAACGGCACCCCGGCAAACAACCCCCAAAGCATCGCCTCGTATCCAAACAGCTCGGGAGTACACCCTTGGCCATTTACAATGCTATAGCGGCTTCGGGGATGATAGAGTGAGCAAATAGCGCCACCACATGGCCGCAAAATCATCTGGAGCACTCACATTAACGCTTATCCAACCCATAATTCATCGTTTTTTCCCCCCCTACCCCGAGAAGCCCATTCAGCTATTCCCAATTACTCTGCCAAAGTTATATCAGTGGTTCATTAGTCCGGCAAGATTCATAATTGATGAAATAAAATAAAATATACATATGATCATAAATCAAGATGATCAGGACGGGAGAGACAAAGTCGCAATCACTCTGGGATTTGCGGTGTTTATTTTTATTCTTTCGAAATAGATGAGCTCAACATCCCTAATAAAAACATCTCCAAGGTTGCCAGGTAGAAAAAGATGTCTTTTAAGGAACCCCAAAATGGTCTTCCCATTTAATACCCTGAAAATCTGTGTTCCCTGGAATTAATACTAGACAGAATGTTAGCCTTGACAAGTTATAGCAATTAGCATGAAATTGGATGGACATGTCTATCATGGTAGAAAAAACTGAAAGGTCATTTTAGTCAGAAGCAGCCATTTTGGGAAAAACCAGACTTAGGAGTCTCTATTGGATGGAAAAGTGACAAAGCTTTGCCATTAAACTATTTAATAATACACAGCTAACAAGCTGATGCTAACAAACAAGCTGCCAAAAACAATGAATCTGAATCTCCCTCAATCAAGACTCAAGCCAAAAAACTAATGTTTTGCACCGATACTAATACTGATAATAAGACGCTAACAAGCTAATGCTAGCAAGCATGCTTCCAAAAAAAAATGCATTTATATCTCCCTTGATTAAGACTGACACAACAAAATATTGTTATACCGATACTATTACGTTATCATTTATTGATTATTAATTTGTCGGTTAGTTTGTTGTTGTTGTTATGACAAAGCATGCCATTTAATAATACAAAGCTAACAAGCTAATGCTAACGAGCAAGCTACCAATAATAATGCATCTGAATCTCCCTCAATCAACCCTCATGCCAAAAACTAATGTTTTGCCCCGATATTAATACTGTATATTGTATATACTGTTATAAGTAGCTAACAAGCTAATGCTAGCAAGCATGCTTCAAAAAACAATGCTTCTCTATCTCCCTTGATTAATACTGAAGACAAAAAATATTGTTATACCGATATTAAAACGTTATCATTTATTGATTATTTACTAGTCTGTTAGTTTGTTTTTGTTATTATTTTATTTTACTTGTATAATAACAAAAGATGGAATTGAATAATACACAGCTAACAAGCTAATGCTAGCAAGCATGCTTCCAAAAACAATGCATCTGTATCTCCATTGAAACTTAAGCTTGATGACAAAAAATATTGGTATACCGATATTAAAACGTTATCATTTATTGATTATTTATTAGTCTGTTAGTTTGTTGTTGTTGTTGTTATTTTATTTGACTTGTATAATAACACAATATGGAATTGAATAATACACAGCTAACAAGCTAATGCTAGCAAGCATGCGACCAAAAAAAGGCCTCTGTATCTCCCTCCATTGAAAACAGATTACATTCTCAACGATGTCTATATTCTGCTGAGATTATTTGTCAAAAAAAAATGAACGCCTGACTTTCACAGTTAATTGGCCTCCCTAATTAGCAAAGGATGTCTAATTCCCACATCACAGCCGCTGTGCTAAATGGCAGCACGTTAGCGAGTGGATGCTATCCCTTTATCCCCGCTCCCTCCGTGTAGAAGAGACGGTACAGCGTATGTTACGCACTCCACGACGGATTCGTCGTCTTAATTAGGCAAATGGTAAACAAGAGCTGGCGCTTAATGAGCCATTTTGCTTGTCAAACAGCTGCCCGATGATATTTATCGACATTTGTGTCACATTCGTGATTTGGTGGATGGATCACTGAGGGTTATAAAAAGGCCAAAAGGACCAGAAAAATGGTAAAAAATGTAAATAAGTAAAGCTAAAAGGAAAGAAGCTCAGAAATAAACTACTTTTGCATGTCAATTTCATTTCCATTTTCCTGTAAATGTCAGTAAATAAGTTAAATTGAGTGATAGTTTCATTATGATTACCAGGTCTGCTACTATGAATCATATTTTTTAGAGTATAATTATAATTTTGTGTTATTATTTAAAAATATCCTTGATGCCTAAAATTACATTTAACAAATGTATAGAGGGAATAGAAAATAAATATTATTTTTAAATGCCTAAATTTATATTTAACAAATGTACATTGGGAATAAAACAATAATATATTTTATTAAATGCCTAAATTTACATTTAACAAATGTACATAGGGAATAAAAAAATAAATATATATTTTTAAATGCCTAAATTTACATTTAACAAATGTAAATAAGGAATAAAATAATAACTGTATATTTTTTAATGCTTAAATGTACATTTAAAAAAATGTACATTGGGATTAAAAACATAAATATATATTTTTAAATGCTTAAATTTACATTTAGCAAATGTACATTGGGAATAAAAAAGAAATATATTTTTTAAAATTAATTCTTAATACTTACTATTAATTCAAAACCTTTCTTTTTGTGTATTTCTCTTTAAAATTCTCATTCCGGCCTGAATTTTTCAACATAATCTTCTATACATTAAGTCATTTTTTATTTATCTATTTCTTTAATAAACACATTTTTCATAAGTACTAATGTACCCCCAATTTTATATTTATATTTGATATATATATATGAACGAATAACTAAGTGAAAATCTCATTCGACCAAACTTCAAAAACAATACAAAAACCAGAACAAAAGAAATGCAAAAGAGTGCGTTTCTCCATTTTTTTTCCTCACCCTGATGATCACTTATAACTTTTTTTTCTAAATTGGTCAAAAGCGTCGAAAAAGCAAAAGAGAGAGAGAGAACAAGCGAGGGAGTGGAGGAGAGGGGGGGTCGTTGGCATATAGAAAGGGAAAGAAAAAAAATTAAGCTGAGACGAAAAGTGCGACTTGGATTTAATATTTTATAATTGCCAAGGGACATTCTGAGATCAATGATTTTTTTTCTCTCTTTTTGCCCGGGACACACATCAGAAAGAGATGTACTTCAGTCTTTTTTTAGGGGAACATTGCTCTATTTAATTTCAGCATGAGCGTGTGCGCCATGCCATGCATGTGAAATATGCCCGACCGACGTGGCCCCCTCACGTCTCCCTGGGCACGGCCCCGGGCTCGCATTACCACTTTTAATGGGGCCGCCACCAGAAAAAAAAAAGGCAAAGCAGCCAATAACCCTGCTTTCGCTAATGGACCGCCTTGTTTGTCCTTTTTTTTGCATTGTGCGACTGGTTTTTACATTCTGAGAAAGCGGGACAATAACGACAACGTAAGAGGGAGAAGACAAAATACAGTGTTCCCTCGCTACTTCGCGCTTCAACTATTGCGGACTCAGAGCTTGGCGGATTTTTTTCAGGAAAAAATAATAAAAAATGTAAAGATATTAAGTTAAAATTATAAATGACATCATTTTACAAGAGGTGGAAACTAAATATTCAATAAGAATTAGTAATTGTACCAAAGAAATGGTCTATAACATGGTAAAGGCAAAGGGTATATTAAACGGCAAGGGTATATTAAACAGCAAAGGTATATTAAACAGCAAGGGTATATTAAATGGTGCACAAACGGGAGGCTCGTAAAAAGCAAAAATCATCATCCTACCCGGGTACATTAAACTGCAAAATACAGTACTGGTATAGTATAAGCCCTAATCTTTTAGGATTTTTAAATATGCCAGTACAGTAATACCTTGACATATGAGTATCCCAACACAAGAAATTTGAAATACGAGGAAAACTTTGAGCTAATTTTTGCCCTGAGATACAAGACAAATTTGATTAGTATCCTGTTTTTTTCAGTTGGTGAACAGATCACTTTGTATTTAGTTATTTTATAAGGAAAAAATTGATTGGTGATATGAGTAAATTGACATACGACCTCGGTTCGGGAACATATTAAGCTCATATCTCAAGATATTACTGTTATCAAATGTCTTTTTCATCCACCCAATTTGAATGGAATTATCGCTTTATTATACGCTTATAAAGGTTGATTTCAACGAATCAGAAAGAAAAATCACAAATATATGTTTTCAGTTTTCTCCGAGATATTGTTTACCACGTTCTTGCGCAATCAGTTCGATATTGGAAGATTTTAATATTTGTCCCTCCCCCAAAGGAACATTTTTTTTTTTTTATCCCTCGGAAGACGTAGGCCGTGACGAGTGGGTTAGCATATCTATCCCTAGTTCCCATGGCCGGCATACTTCAGTGCGACAGCCGCATCCTCCGTCAGTACGCCTCCATAGTGGCTCGACGGACGGATTCTTTCTTTGAGAAATTTAATTATATCAAGATTAACAAGGGAGGTAATTAATTTCTTTAAGATTAGTATCCGTTTGAAGCGCCCCGGGCTCAACTTTGTTGTCAAAACTGTATATTTAACCATTATTGCGGGGCCATGCGGAAATGAACGAGCGATATTAATACGGGTGCGTTGTAAGAGTCTTATTTAAATAGAAGTATTATATTGTAAGTGAAAATATGTACATTTATGTACTCGCTTAAATGTTAGTTTTATACATAAGCGTCACACAGTGACAAAGATATGAATATTTGGTGGTTTATGTTATTCTGAGTGACGTAAAATGATAAGGGCGAAGGCTAATATAGTATTTTCAGGACTATAAGTCAACGTTTTTTTGTTTTTTCAAATAGTTTGGTTAGCCTAGTGTGCAGGAGTGGGCAAACTTTTGAGCCCGGGGGCCATATTGACTTTAAAAAATTTGACAGATGGGCGGGGTCAGCACAAGATATGATACATATAAAAAAGTGCATCCGTTAACAGTACATATGAAACATAAACAGAAAAAAAAGGAGTAAAGTATTAACATACTCATCACTCATCATTAAAGTAAAAAGTAGAAAGTAAAGTAGAAAGGAATGTATTATGAAATATTAAAATGTGATTTTTAAAAAGATGGAGGTGCTGTAAAACATGAAAAACAAATAAGAGTGGACAGAGCTACTGTCACTGGCTTCCGTGTGACGACGCCATCTTGGGGAAAGAAAAAAATATATTTGGACAACGTCGGCGGACCGGATGTGGCCCGCGGGCCGTAGTTTGGCCACGCTGGACTAATAATGAAGAGCGACTTATGTTTTTATTTTCTCTCTAACCAATAACAGCCAGTTAATTTTTCTTAGGCTATAGTTATCTGAAAAACTATTAAGTTAACTAATGCCTATTAAGCTTGTTGGTCTCTATTTTACCATTGTTATTTTAATTAATGTAAAAAAAATAATTGCTCTCCCAAAAATGCGACTTATAATCCAGTACGATTTAAATATTTTTCTCTGTTTATTGTGTATTTTTTGGCTGTTGCGGCTTATACGCAGGCGCGACTTATACTCCAAAAAACTACGAAACTTTATATAATTTTCGACTACTTGACCACACCCAAGTGAAGAAAAGTGAACAAACTATCCAAAATAGACACCACATAACCCCTAAATTTTCAACATTACATCTCCAATGATAAAAACAAAATAATTACTCATATAGATGTACAACTTTGTGCTAAATATCCTTGGCTAAGGTCACTACTGGACTAAGCGCTATTCTGGAAAAAAACCAAGATGGTTTTTAATTTCCCAGGGAATTATACATAGCCAAAACAACGCTGAATTCTAAGTGTTTTAACCTGTGATCCAAAGTGCACTGGTAAGTTAGTAAAGGGCAGTGAGTTAACGCTACTGGCATTGAGCCAGATGGGCCCTTCAAGCATGGAAAAACGTGTTTTGCTGCAAAAAAATAATGGCCTTAAGATGAAGAAGTCAAACTAATATCACAATCTTTTTGGGCTTTTTTTGCGATAACCAACTTCACAGTATTTAAGCTTGTAATCATTCTTATAAGTAAGCGGGACGATTCCTTCTTGGCGTTCTATTTTATATCGAGGATGTAAGAGTAGGATTGATATAAATCGGGAAAAAATGCTGAAAAAGATTTTAATACAAGAAAGATGGTGATTAGTTAGTCAGGAGTCGGTATGGGTGATTTTAGGATCGATTTTGGTGATCAGCTGTGTCATATTTACCTGAGAATATGCTTAGATGTAAACTGACGTTCGTAATTTCTGGACTATAAGTCGCATTTAAAAAAAATAGTTTGGGTGTGACTTGTGTGAAAATTTTGCGCATTTTATTTCAATTTTCATGTTATTTTCAAGCAAAAGGGCGATAATTTAAGATGTGTCATATTTAACCGAGAATATGCTTAGATGCAAACTGACGTTCGTATTATCTGGACTATAAGTCACATTTTTTTTTTAAATAGATTTGGTGTGACTTATGTGAAAAATGTTGCGCTTTTTATTTCAATTCTCATAGTATTTTCAAGCAAAACGGCGATAATTTCAGTTGTGTCATATTTAACCGAGAATATGCTTAGATGCAAACCTATGTCCGTATTTTCCGGACTATAAATCACATTTTTTTGTATAGTTTTGGGTGATTTGTGTCAAAACTTTTGCACATATACCACTTCACATGTTATTTTAAAGCAAAAAGACAATAATTGCAACACAAATAATGTCAAAATTAGTCTTTTGGCTCCTCCCAGGGGTCGCCACGGCAACCTCGTATAATTGCCTGTAATAACAACAGAAAAGGGCTTACCAAAAAATTGTAATTAGGTATTTTTTGTCAAACTACATATATATAAAATATATTCAGCCTGCTTTAATATTTGTCTTTAATTTTAAACGCCTTTTCAAGTATAGATCAAACCCGAAACCTCAAAACAGCGATGCAAAATGCTAATCACCGCAACTCAAATCAACATTTCCTTAAACAAACCCTCCTGATAAAGCCACAATGACATCAGCACCCACAAGAAGCAAGTGGGCGGAGCAAACTACCCAGCAAGCATGACATCACCAAGCCAAACCCGACCCATCAGTGGGAGGTGAACCCACTTAACCACCACATTTAACCCCTCTCGCTTTCACTCTGCTAGTCTCCCCTTATCCAAACATCCCACCCCCGACTAGTCCGAGTACTTCAAATCCCGCCGGAAACCCTAGCGCTCTATTAGCTTCCTGTTTGTCTGATTCCAAGACCCCAATTCGAAAAGATGTAGGGACAATAGTGGGAGGCGGCTTTAAAAATAAAAGGGAGGAACTCTAGAGTTGGGATTGATTTATACTCCATTAACCGAGATTACAAGTTTAACTTACAAACCAGAGGTCAAAATTTCTCATTAACAAGAGGGACCGTGGAGGAGCTTGGGGGGCTTGGAGACCACTCTTATTACTGACTACACATTTCAATCTGTCTTTGATGTTCCGTGTCTGCCTTTGGAACCCCCCCCATACCACTTGCCCCTCCCACTTTTGGCGGAGAGGTTGATTTTAATTGTAGCTATAGAACAGAGCGTAGTTTTGCCTGTAAGCCAGCCTCCACATCTGTAGTGAGTGCGGCTTTAGTGATATTGGGTGCAGTCCATAGCTTCAGGCTCATTTTAATGGTGCCCCCCCCACCCACCATATCCCCATCCACCAACCCCCTCCACCACTGCACTACATCCCCCCCGTTTTCTTCATTGGAGACTCAGATTGTTTTCCACGTGATTCCTCTTAATTTAGCTGGAGGAAAGGGCATCCATTTTTTTAATATCGCCTTACTCTTTCTGATCTACGGCCTCAAAAGGAGAAGGTAAAAATGCTACATATTTGGGAAATGGCGTCTTGTTTTGGTTGTTTGGAAGAAAGATAAGTATGTCAAGGCTGTTTTGAAGATACTAGTAGCGAAGATGATAATAGTGGAGGTTTAAAAAAATGATTTGGTGTTGTTTAATTTGTTCGTTAAGTGTATGAGGCGGTAGTAATCATGAATATTGCAAGTGAATTGTTACTCATGAGTTGCCAAATAGTGGTCCCAAGAGCCATGAAAACGGAGATTTTTATATATTATAAATATGCGTCATCATTAATAACAGTGTATAGGCGACTATTTTTTTGTTGATTTTGACTTTTTGGGGTATTTCAACTATGAGCGTCAGGTTTGTCACACAATTTTTATATTAGCAAGCGGTTAATTTTTCGTAATTACAACGCTGAGAAATGTGTTTCGTTCATTTACGTAATTATTTGTAATTTGTGTAATTTTTGCGTAATTATTTGTAATTTGTAATTTGTGTAAATTTTGCTCAAATTGAATTCTGTTGACGTAATTTTTTTTAATTACGGTAATACTTTTTTGTGTACTTTTTACAGTGTACTGTCAACATTGTTTTCATTTTTCTAGCGTATAAAACCAGAAAAAAACAGAATCTAGTAATTCAATGGCAGCAAACATTTTAGCCAATTGCTAAAATGCTAATTTTAGCCAATCACATCACTTCAACAATATTTTCATTTTTCTAGCGAATAAAACAAGAGAAACACAAAGAAGTTCGTACTTCAATGGCAGAAAACATTTTAGCCAATTACTAAAATGCTACAATTAGCCAATCATGTCACTTCCGGTAAATTTCGGCTCATTTCCGATTGATTTTGAAGAACTTTCAGGTATACTTTTTGTTCATTTCTCCTTTTAGTTTTACAGGCAGCTACAAAGCTACAAAAATAACCCCACGGGCCGGCTCAGACCTCTCAGTAGGACCACTTCCGGGCCACGAGCCACACATTTGACACCCCTATTTAATGGCTTTACCTGGAAAACACCCACGAACATAGACGAAAAACATACACAAGGTTTTCACCCAAAACTTTTCACTTTAAGATCGAAACTACTACCATATACACAACTGTGTCGGACAAAATTTTGGACTTTCCGATTATAGACTTTGAAAACCCACACATTGGCGTTCAGGTAAGTTTCCTTACTCAACTGCCCCTTTATGACTCCGCCCCCAGTCCTCCATTTTCCTCGAAGGTTCCTCACCCTTGACTTTTTATGCCCGACTTCAAACGTAACCGAGTTGTGATTAGGGCGTTTGAGGATCCAGCATGGTTTGGGGGGGGGGTGAGACTACAGAGCGACCCCCGACTGAGATCCACCGCTGGGTCCTGCTAGCTAATCCACCCTGCGGAGTCTTGCCAGGACCCCTTTGTTCCGTCCCGGTTTTGAGAAACTCACAGTCTTGACTGGGTTTCGGCGCCCTCGGCGGACCTCATGCTGCTCGGCAAAGGACCCGGCAGAGGTTGCGAAAGTATTCACATTTTGGAATTATGTAGGACAGATATTTCAATACCAATAGAATATGTAGAAGTAGGTGGAAAAGTCCAAAATAATTGACATTAGTTTTTTTTTTTACATTTTAACGGATTAGCCATAAATCCTTGCTAAAGGTGACAACAGCAATTTTGTTCATTTAGGATATGAATTTGTTATATCATAATCCAAAAGCAGTGGTGTCAAACGTAAGGCCCGGGGGGCCAGGCCTTACTTCATATTGTTTTGAGTAGCCTGCAAAAATAAATTACGTGCATTTGACTTTGTTTTTTGTTTCTATGGGCTAAAATAAAATTGGAATATAATGCCTGTAGTTCTTTATGAGAAATCAAGGATATCAGAAAATTACCTATACTCCTACTTTTAGTTGTACAGTCATACCATTACTTATAATAGCTCTACTTAGAAATGCATCTACTTACAAATGCCTCTACTTACAAATGCCTCTACTTACAAATGCCTCGACTTACAAATGCCTCGACTTACAAATGCCTCGACTTACAAATGCCTCGACTTACAAACGCCTCTACTTACAAACGCCTCTACTTACAAATGCCTCTACTTACAAACGCCTCTACTTACAAACGCCTCGACTAACAAACGCCTCGACTAACAAACGCCTCGACTTACAAACGCCTTTACTTACAAACGCCTCTGCTTACAAACGCCTCTACTTACAAATGCCTCTACTTACAAATGCCTCTACTTACAAATGCCTCTACTTACAAATGCCTCTACTTACAAATGCCTCTACTTACAAATGCCTCTAGGTACGAACGTTTCAGGTTACGAAATGTTATAAATGAAAATGAGTGACTCGAGATACGAAAAAGATCCAAGTTACGAAATCCCCCAAAAAGTAAATGCATTTCCTTATACGTTATTCTATTTCGAATCCCCCTTATTAAGCGATTAAAAACTTTACAAATGTAATGCGACACATATTTTCACACACACACACAGGGCACACGTAAAAGCCTAAAATGTACTACAAAGTGGACGGCTTTCAACCCTGGTAGAACGGCTATTGTTAACATTTGGCGGACAAACAAGGGTATTACATCTAAAACGGCCACGGGGGGAAATATTTCAGCGGCGCAGGGCACATTTTCATTATTTTAAGACAAACATAATTAATTTTCTTATCATTTTTTTTCTCATTTTTGTGTTTCCTCACATTTTTCCAACAAAATTGTGACAAGTTAAAACCAATTTTAAAGGGTTTAGTTGGTAGTTGTGCGAATTAGAGAATTTACATATAAAGTACACCTCTACTTACAAAATTGTCAAGTTACTAAAAAAGTCTTGGAACCAATTAATTTCGCAAGTAGAACTACAACTATACTTCAAACATGTTACAATGAATATCCTAATCTGAAAAAATAGCTTGATTTTTTTCTTAGTTGTTGGATTTTTATATCTATAACGTAATAAATAGTTCGGCCAAAATTACCACAGAAAAACGACGGAAGATCCAAATGATTGTACACTGGAAAAAACCCTTCCCTCTCACCACTCTAATCTCAACCCTATAATAAAAAAACTACCGATAAAATAACGTCATCTAAATACCATCACAGAGGTGAGGAAATGGACAAAACGGGGTAGTAATGCCATGCTGTATCAAAGATCTCAACAAGAACCATTATCCGCCTCCTTAATTTAAGCACTGGCACCGAACTAAAGGGCCGCCTTTGTCTGGGATTCATGCGGGTAAAAAAAAAAAAAAAAAAAAGCGATGTCAGAGGGAAATAATCAGCATGGGCCCTCCACACAACGTCGGGCTAGGCCGCCTGCGTTCTTGGCCACGGGAGCCCCCGCCGGCTCATTTCTGTGGAGATGAAATCTATGACAAGCCCCTCAGTGAAGCTGAGAGCAGGCAACAGTCCAGTAACACCCACAGGCCTGGAGGCATCCTGTGACCCCCTTAGAAAAGTCACATTCACTTTGCTCTGGAGAAAGGAAAGAGAACGCCGGCGGCTTTAGCAGCCCATGTGAAATGAAGAAATGTGAGGAGGTGAAATCCAAGTGAAAATAAGTTTAAAAAAAACCTCCCTACCCCATCTAGTACCCTTCCTTTCCTCACTATAGAGCACTGTGCTTATGCTGCTCTAATTAAAACGTGAATGGGAGATTTTATACATACAAAAAAAACAATGTATATTCATGTTTTTTTTGCTGTATAATTGTATTTAGGAAAGTCAGGTTTTTTTTGTTTTTGGACTAGAGCAGAAGGTCACACAGGCTAATACCCATCAGGCTAAAACATTGTGAAAGAGCTGGGCGCTGTATTCAAGGAGCAGAAGTAATGCTTTTATTTTATTATTTATGCCTTTTTACCGGCCGCATTTAGATAAAACTGCTGCTTGGGTAAGAGAGGCTTATTCAAATGAATGATTTCGCATTCAAAACTCGGCCTGGTTTGAGATGAATCAGACGTACGCGGAGAATATGTGGAATTTCAAAATGTTCCCAAGGAACGCCTGAAGGGGGGAAACGCGATTTTGTTAAGCAGTGGTCATGCATGCATTAATACATGTATGACCTGAAATATGACACTCAAGACAGGGTTTTTTGTTGCTTAACAACATGAAAACATCAATTAAGGGTCGACGGTTAACAAATTCAAGAATTTGCATTTTTTTATATTTTATATGATTTTTTTATTTTTTATATTAAATTTTTATGTTTTATATTCATTTTTTATATTTTATATTCATTTTTTATATTTTATATTATATTTTTTTTATATTTTATATTTTTTTTATATTTTATAGTATTTTTTATATTATTATTTTTTTATATTTTATATTATTTTTTTATTTTATATTATGTTTTTATATTTTATATTATTTTTTATATTATTTTTTTATATTTTATATTATTTTTTGATATTTTATATTAATCTTTTATATTTTATATAAAATTTTTAGATCCATTAACACTAGCCTAGCATGCTAATCCATTTTTTGTTGGAATTTCTTACTCGGGTTATAAAAAAAGGGTAAAAACTTTACTAATACATCTCTGGAAAGGTTAAAGGTGAAGTTTGCTAATTTCAACCTGAGAGAAACATTTGCTATCAACTAATAAAAAACTTTGTGTCTGACTCATGCTAAAAAAACGAATGAGGATAATAAGACGCTAACAAGCTAATGCTAGCAAGCATGCTATGAAAAAACAAGCTTTACTTATTTCATAGTTTTGCATGTTTTGACCTATAATTATAAAAAAATAAAAGGTACTACGTGAGCATGAAGTACACTACGTTCAGTTTCATGATTAAAAGCAAGGATAAGGTTAAGTTAAGTGAAGTTAAAGGCAGAGTTTGCTATTTTCAACCTGACCAACATATCAACCAAAAAAAAACTTTCAAAATCAACCATGCAAAATGTATTTAAACATTCATAAGTTTACTTATTTCATAATTCTGCATGTTTTGACTCATAATTAAAAAAAATTAAAAGATACAAAGTGAGCATAAAGTACACTACGTTCGGTTTCTCGATTATAAACTAGGATAAGTTTAAGTTAAGTTAAAGGCGGAGTTTGCTATTTTGAACCTGATTCACATTTGACCAAAAAAACCTTTCAAAATCATGTTGAAAATGTAAAATATTTAACTATTACATAATTTTGCATGTTTTGACTCATAATTCAAATAAATTAAAAGGTACTAAGTGAGCATAAAGTACACTATCTATCGATTTCCTGATTAAATACTAAGATGCACTTTCAAAAAATTCTAAGCTTATTCCGTTCATTTTAATGTTGATTTTCCAAATTTGAAAAAGTCCCTATTTTGTGTGTGTATTAATTACACCAAAGTTCTAAATGGGTTTCATTCAGGAGAATTTAGGCTCAGTAACAGCATGTCTGGCATGTTCACAGCATCCATTCAAATTGCTTTAATTTTATCCCTAAACAAGTCACAGTTCCTAAGGGCATTATATAAGCAGGACATGTAGTGCTTGCTATGATATGCTACCATGTGTTAATTCCTTGTCACAGGACTTCATTTCTTTCTTTGGCATTTTATCGTTGTTACAGTAAATGTCGACAGAAGGGATGTCCCGATTTTTTCATATGACTCCAAGTGAACGTGTTTGGAGAAAAAGTACTAAATAGGGGGGAAAAGTAATTATTTTGTACAACCAACTTCTCAAAAAATATGATTAGATTCAATTAGAACTCTATTTTATCACGTTTTGGGAAAATTACTTGGTTGAAGTAGCAATACAGACACAGAAGACATTGTAGACCTAGTTAAGAATAAACTAAACTAAATAAAAAAACAAAATAAAATATATATATGAATAAAAATGAAATAATAATCATATGATTATATTGTTATGTCAAGACACACAAACACAAAAAAAACTTTTTTTGAGTTGTTTGGCACAAAAATAGGCTTGCAAGAAAATTGTTGAAATAATCTATTTAACATAAATAAACGTATGTTGTGGATAAACTTGCTCACCCAATGCGATTTACATTTTACGTTTGTTTCAATAGTGTCAAAATAATCTATATATTAGTAATATTTTTTGTTACGTCATTATAGTGCCAGAGCAAAAAAAATTAGAAAAACCCGATTTTTTTTTTACCCGATTCTGAGTCTCTGAAAACTATGCGATTGGCCTCGATTCCCGAAAAAATTCCATTCCGATTTCCGATCTAGTTGAGATTACATTACACTTGCGATTCTGTGTTTGAACCCGGTTCCGCTCTTACCTCAGTCCCTGATGGGGTGGCCCCCGGCGAGTCCACCTTGCGTTTTTTGCGGGGTCCGATAGCCGCTAGCGCCGTGAGGTTAGCATCCCGTTGCCTCATTTGGGCTAATTCCTGTTGCTGCATCTAGAAACAAAAAAAAAAACAATAGTGCATCCATTAAAACAAAATATTTTTTTAATTAGATGAAATAAATCTGATACAACTTCATTTTTAAGTATACATTAATTTGATCAAAAAATTAGCGATTTTAAGGATCTACCGTATTGTTATAATTATTGTTTTGCAGGATTTGACATAAGATCTCGTTTTTTGTGCCGTCTTGTTTTACAGTATTTGTCACTTTTTAGTTTAAAAATGTTTAGTTCAAAACTCCAAAACCTTCTAAAAGGTCTTTTTCAAACAAAAATGCTCAACTTTGGTAGATTCTGGCAGCCTTTTTTGTGTGTTTCTAATCACATATAAAACGGTTAGCCTTTAATTTTCAGCAAAACTAATACATTGGAATGACTTAAATTTTGAGCACGATAAGCCACATTTACACCAAAAAACTTGGTTATATTCAGGGTCACTTTCTTGTTTGATTGGTTACATCTGTTGCACATCACAATTCAAAGCGTGGTAGCTCAAATAACCTCAGTTTCTCTTTACATTTTGATATTTTTTCAGTAAAAAATATTCAAACCAGACCTGTTACAGAACTTATTATCTAGAAAAACAAACACCTCAACCATAGAAAGAATTCGATATGATGACTTTTTTAAAAGACCGGTAATAAGTTGGGATAGCATACCCCCGACTTGTGAGGATATGCGGTTCAGAAAATGAAAGAATGAAGAAAAACAGGATTAATAGACGTCTGTTAATGAGCTACAGTTTGATCAATAAAGTTTTCCAGATTTCTTTAGCCAACACAACATAAATTGTAAGCAAACTCTCAATCTCACTCTTAATCACGACCAAATACATTAAAGTTTTCATTTTCCACATTTTTTTCGTACAATTTGACGAAGCAAGATGTGAAGAGGGGTGTCAGACTCGGGTTGGTTCGCGAGCTGCTTTAATGTCAACTTGATTTCACATGGGCCGGACCATTTTAGATATAATATTTAGATTTTTTATTATTATAAATGAATTAAAAGAACTGGATTAAAAGCCCTGAATAATCAGTTTTTTATAGATCTAAAACAATGTTTATTTTAGCTTTTTTTAAATATATTTTTAGATTTTACAAAATGACTTTTGAACTAAAAACAGAAAAAAATGATTAAAAAATGACAATTATTGATTTAAAAGTGGGAAAATCCGGAAAATTTATATACATCTATACTCTTCATTTTAATTTGATCCTAAAACAAAAAGTCGGTACTCATCATTTACTTTCCCGGGCCATTCAAAATGATGCGACGGGCCAGATTTAGCCCCCGGGCCTCCACTTTGACACACATGCTCTAAAGAAAACGCCAAACATCTTTCATAATTACAGCTCCAATAAATCACCAAGAAAACCAAAAATCCCCCAAAAATGGCCGACCCCTAAAGCCATTTATCTGGCTCAACTCACTCACAAAACATCCCCCCAAAAAACGGGCTCAAACCCGACTGGTACAACCATTACAGAGTTGCCAATTAGTGCGCATGTGCGAGTAGGCGGGTCCAGTTTCATCAAGGGGGGGATTTTTGGGAAGGGGGGGGTTCTGCCCAAAGTAATGTCACGTCTAGCCGCGGGCCTGGGGAGGGCAGTGTGGCTAAAAGCCTATTGGTTGAATGTGCGAAAGCCCGGGGCGGTGGCACAGTGGGTGTAGCATGCAAACACACACGTGCCTCTTGTATCTAAGTTGGCCGCAACATCGAGGGGGGGGTGGGTTGCGTACCCACCAGGCTGCCTGTGTGCCTGCCCCCCCGGCGGCGAAGCGAACAGGGACAATCAATGTGCGCTTTCATGTCTCCCATGTTCTTTTATGTTATCTCTCAGCATGTGTTTAGCCGGGCACCGCTATTTGTACTCGCCGTCTGATCCCATATCGGGGAAGGGAGGGGGGCGTGGCGTGGAGAGGGTTTGGGGGTGGGGTGGGGGGGGTTTACTTTCAAATGCGGGGTCCGTGGAAAAAGGTTGCTTTGGTGTATATAAGTGGAATGTAAAATGTGTGTGTAGTTGCTTGTGATATTTTTTTTTTATTTTTTATCTATTTTCTGGAAGCCCGCTGGCGAGGCCTGGCCTTTAGGGTGTTGCCACTTCACATTTAGCACAGCGGAACTGGTGAGAAATTCAAATGTACTGACAACGCCACGTCAAAGGCTGCTGCGGTGGCAGGAAATTGCAAAGAAAAGTGGGTTTTGCTAAAATGGGTTTGAGGAGAATATAATTTTTGACTGTTTGGGGTGTTCAATGCTGGGGATGGTTTATGATTATGGGAAAGAAAGGGTTTTTGGGAGGTTTTTTGGGGGGGAATCTGTTTTTTTTGTTATTTGGGGATGTTCTGAGACTATTTTGATTTTGGGAAAAATGTGGGTTGGGATGTCGGGTACTCGGATGTTTGGTCGCCCGGACGTTTGGTCGATGGGACATTTGGTCGACGGGACGTTTGGTCGACGGGACGTTTGGTGGACGGGACGTTTGGGGGACGGGACGTTTGGTTGACGGGACATTTGGTCGACGGGACGTTTGGTGGACGGGACGTTTGGTGGACGGGACGTTTGGTGGACGGGACGTTTGGTCGACGGGGACGTTTGGTCGACCAGGACGTTTGGTCGACCAGGACGTTTGGTCGACCAGGACGTTTGGTCGACCAGGACGTTTGGTCACCCGGACGTTTGGTCGCCCGGACGTTTGGTCGCCGGACATTTGGTCGCCGGACAATCTCAATTCGATATACTGTTTAAAATTCAAAATAAGGGATTTCTAATCCCGCCATAATCTGTGCAAATTTTAGAATATCTATGGATTACCGACAAATTTTCTATGGAATGAAAAGTTTGCCATCAACATACTTATATTTATCAAAAAATGTCATAATAATTACTATAAAACATTTCTAGAATTTTTGTACTTATGGGAAGATGGATATATCTCCCAAAAACTTCCAAATATTCTTATTTATAAAAACCTACCCAAAGACTTCCAAATATCATTCTTATTTATAAAAACCTACCCAAAGACTTCCAAATATCATTCTTATTTATAAAAACCTACCCAAAGACTTCCAAAAATCACTTTTATATGTATATACATGACTTAAAATAATTCTTATTTCCTATCTATACACCTACTAGATATGGAATTTAGCGTGTATAGAAAGCAAACCCAAAAAAACCTAAACACTTTTCTCCGAAAACAAGTTTATCACAAACCCGCCTGTAAGCCCCTCCCCCAAAGTGTCAGCGGGCTTGACCTTAAAGAATCCCAAAGCCAAATTGGAGGGAGAAAGAGAGTGAGTGTGCACTATCTTACTGATGGCACCAGGATGCCGGCATCCCAGGCTGGCAGTTGGCACCAGGCATGTGCTCCCAAGCGCCCACAGCAACTGCCTCTTTTCAGATTTACGACCGTACAATAAATGAAGTCCTCCCTTGTGCCATCTGCAAGCCCTCCATCTTGCCTAAACTTCCAGTCAGCCATGACGAATATCTGATTTCGATCTGGTGTCATCCAATCACAGATCAGATACCCGCCCTGCTTCGAAAATTTGCAATATTTCAACTTATCAATGGATTTATTTATTCACCCCGCCATTGGACGCCATTGGCCATTCACTATTATAACCACGCCCTCCACAAAGCAGGAATTGATCCCACGTTTTTCTGCACCCAAGCCAGGCGAGTGAACCACTACACCGAGGCGTCAAAGTGGTTGAATACAATGAATTCAGTGAAGGATCCATTTTTTGGGGAAAACTCCTTAATTTTCAGAACCAATTCATCATCACAAGTGTCGCTCGCAGGGGGTGCTGGAGCCTATTCTAGCTGACTTCAGGCACAAGGCATCGGACACTCGGAAAAAATATTAAAACTCACACTAAGGGCAATTTAAAGTGTCCAATCAGCCTACCACGCTTGTTTTCTGAATGTGTGAGGAAACTGGAGTACCCATAGAAAACCCACGCAGGCCAAGGGAGAAATTGGAAGCTCCACAGAAGGTGGAGTGACTTGGATTTGAACCCAGGACCCGAAAACTGTGAGACAGATGCACTAGCCACTCAGCCGGTGGGCCAACTTTGGGAAAAATTAATCAGTTAAATATTTAGTCATAAGCAAAGGATAAAAATATGTAAGTTAGAAAATTATATAGATATATATTAAAAAATGAATAATTATGAATAAAAAAAAATTAATTAGAAAAAAAGAATAACGGGTAAAATTCAAATAAGGGTGCATTGATAAAAATATATATATATTGTAACCCACAGGTGTCAAAGTGGTGGCCCGGGGGCCAAATCTGGCCCGTCGCATCATTTTGTGTGGCCCAAGAAAGTAAATCATGAGTGCCGACTTTCTTCCATAGATGAGTTTTTTTTACCAGTAGACATTTTTTTGACCTGCACTGGCCTCAAAAGAGCTAAGCTAATGCTAACGTCGAAATAATCAAGACTTTCTCGGCCACCCTGTGCACTAAATCTGACCTCATTTTGTTAAAAAACGGCACTCAAAAGGAGCGCTTTAGTTCACCAACCCCAAAACCAAAATCAATTTGCGAAAGTCGGCCTTGATTTACACGTTCAATTAAATCTTTTTAATGAGGACTAGTATTGTTTCGTCGATATTGCACGCAGTAAAAAGGCTTTTCACCCTGAGATTGATATGCAACCTACCAAGATGAATACATTTGCCGAGTTCCATTAAAAACAGTGTCCGGAAAAATAAGAAAAAATAAGAAATATTTGTGTTTGTAAAAGGTTTTTAAATACCCACGACAGCAGCTTTGCCCTTTTGAAGCACGGAGACTGTGACTTGTAAAGTCAAATTGCCAACAAAAGGTCAGCACGTGTAAAAAAAAAAAACATTCTCACAATCAATCTACCGCTGCAAAAGAGCTTTTTTTGTACAAAAATGGTGGCGCATTTAGATTCTGTGATCCAATCCTGCCTGAAGATGCACTAAAATTTGGCGTTTTTTGACCAAAATGATTGTATTTGTTCGTAAGTGTGTTTTTAAGTGAATTCCAAGAAATAAATCAATTGAAAGTCATTTTAAAATATAAATTTGGGCTTTTTATGTTGATTTTGTTAAAGTTTTAGTAATATTTTAGAATTTACCTTGCCAGGACGTGACTTTTTATATCTTTATAATATTTATTTATGTTTTTTTTATGAAAAAATGCATTTTTTTGCAGTAGAACCACCAATTTTGTTATACACAGCTGTTTTAATTCCAATAAAGGCTTTTAATTGATTGAAAAATCCTAAAAAAATTGCTATATTTACAGAAAACGACATTTTTAAAAGGTAGTGTGACCTGAAAATCATTCAAAATCGACAAGTGATGTCAAAAACTTCCCCTAAAATAAAATTAAGGGACCCTTAACAAACAAAAAGTGATCCAAAACGAAGAAATACCACAAAATCAACAGGAAAAAAACAAGCAAATACGCCATAATAAACCATAAATGACCCAAAATCAACAAAAAGTAAGCAAATAATAATAAAATACTGATAAAGGCCAAATTGGATGCCATAAAATTGTGGCAGTTTTTGCCAAAATAGAAGCAAATGATCTTAAAATGAAGATGTCATTTGGTTTGGATTGATATGATGGCCAACCTGTCCTTCTTCTTTGACTGTTTTTTAACAAAGACTTTGCAAAGCGTGCCCCCCCTCCATCTTCTCCCGTTTTTTCTCATTGCCTCCATCCCCCCACAACCCCAAAGGAAGGCTCGCGGCCGCCCAGACGCTTACAGACAGATGTCCTTGGCGGAGCACAACATGCTCTGCTTGACGTCAAAAGTGGCTGCAGGGCTACGAAGAAAGCTAAAAAGGAGCTCCGGCTGGAGACAGTGCCATTAAAAAAGGCTGGAGCCATTCTGCGTGGCCTAGACATTTTTCACTTGGTCTACAGTAATCCCTCGAATATCGCGGCTTCAACTTTCGTGGGCTTCACTGCATTGCGGATTTTCAGTAAAGTCGAAATTATTATTATTTTTTTAAGTTCATAAAAATGTGAAATTCCATGCTGAAACTTGAGTGCAAGTAAAAAAAATATATTCTTACAATGAGGTAAAACAAAATTATATAGATATGTATTTTTTAAAATTCATAAAAATGTGAAAATCCATGCTGAAACTTGAGTGCAAGTAAAAAATATATATTCTTACAGTGAAGTAAAACAAAATTATATAGATATGTATTTTTTAAAATTCATAAAAATGTGAAAATCTACGCTGAAACTTGAGTGCAAGTAAAAAAAAATTCATACAGTGAAGTACAAAAATATATAAATATATATGTATTTTTTTAAATTCATAAAAATTTGAAAATCTACACTGAAAAAAAATGAAAAACAAAAAAAAAAATCTATATCTATATATATATATATATATATATATATATATATATATATATATATATATATATATATATATATATATATATATATATATATATATATATATATATATATAAAGATATAGATTTTTTTCCTAATGTGGTGACCCTACTTTGCGGTTTTTCGTCTATGTCTGGTCTACATTAACTGCGATAATCAAGGGATTACTGTACTTTTACCTATTATGCAACTACATACCTTCTCTCCCTATTATTTCCCTTATAAAGATACTAAATAAAAATCAACAGATATTGTATTTGGCTAATGCCTTTACACACAAAAAAATCCAATCAACTAAAACAATTTATCTAACCGATTTTGAGACTAAAGCCCATTTTTGAAAAAATTTAACCCGTCTAATGACAGACAAAATTCCCCCTACGCCCCCCAAAAAATAGGTTTCCAAGTTAACCCTATGTCCCAACACCCTGTAAAAATACTGAAAAATAATGTCTAAACTTTCATTTTCTGAACCGCTTACCCTCACCAGGGTCACACAGGGGGGTGCTGTAACCTATCCCAGCCAACTATGGGCCCCAGGCAGGAGGAAAACCAACAACCAATCATAACTATTGCGAATTTAGAGCATTCAACCAGCCTACCACACATTTTTTTGGGACATGGTACCCACACACAAAAAACCCGCACAAGCCCAAAAGCAACACCAGGATCATCCATCTAATTCCTTTCTATTTCCCCCCATAAAAAAAACATCTTCCAATTGTCTTGTTAGCACCTGAATTGTTTTTACTAACATTTCTACGCCCTTACAACAACAACAGCGAGAAAACGCTTCCTAAACCTATTCACAGATCATTAAAATAACCGCTGACATAAGTACAATTCCCAACATTAAATGTCCTTCCTCGCCATCTCTTCACTTCGCTTTGTCGTCAAACCGTCAGCCCTTTTTTCACCCCCCCCCCCACCCTCAAAATCAAATCCACCCCCCCATACACCTCTCTCCTCCTATTGATCACATTTAATTTGCATCCAGAAAAGATGAAAACGTACACATTCATACTCCACGCCAATGATTTATTCATCTGAATATCAAAACAAAACGGGTAAGATGGATGAGAAAAGACCCCCGTCTTCATAGGCGATTCGACTAAGCAGCCTCTGAGCTTGTCTCTCTCTCTTTGCGGCCCCCCCGGGTGGGCACGTGGAGTGCAAGCGCTTCTAATTAACAAGGTGAATCATGTTGCCGTTCTCTAATTAGCCCAACATGACAATCTAATGGAAACACGCAGACCCGATACATACTCTTGTCCTTCCTACACCCCCCATTAAGCCCCCCACCATCCCACCCCAGTGATAACACCTTGGGATTCAACCACAAAGCAAAGATGGTAGAAGAGTATGCACGAGGTCAAAATGGAACGTTGGTAGTGGGGTTTTTTTTTGCAAGGTGTAACGTAGCCCCCTTTTTTCTTAATTGAAACCCATCCCTAGCACCTCGCCACTAGCGTGGCTGTGGTACGCTCAATTCCCCCGGCGCGCACTTCCCAAGGAGCGCTTGGAAGAAAAAAAAGCGTGAAGACAAAAGTGAAGCTCACGGGCGAGGAGATGTGTCGCCCCGTCTTCCTCTGAGGCAAAAAAAAACGAAAGAAAATCTCCTTGTTTTCTTTCTCATTACAGCACTTTTGTCATAGAGGAAAACATACACTCAGGAAGACCAAAGGTATTTTTTTGCTAAAAAGCCAGAAGAAGTGTGTTGTTTTTTTTTGTTTTTTTCCTTCTTCTGGTTCTTACAACATGACTTGAGGTGAAGAAGTAAAAGAGGGGGAAAAAAGTCAAGATCGCAAAATGATAACAAAGCAACAAATACAAAGGCGGTGCTCTGCAATGATTCAATTTCAAAGTGTGACCTTGACTTCCAAGTGCCCGAACTTATAGTTTTGCCAGTTAAGATTTGGGAATTCTTTTAGTCAGTAGGAAAAATATAGGATGTAGTTTGCCATGAATTTCGACTTTAAGAGTGAAATATGACTTAGGTGGATATTTGGGTTATTTTATGAGAGTATAATGAGATTTAAAGCTTCACCATGAAGTGCACAAATAGATAATATATAAATAAGTTATCAATAAATATGCAGTAAACATATAGATAAGCAGTCAACATATATGTAAGCAGTCAGCAAATAAATAAGCAGTCAACATAGATAAGCAGTCAAGAAAAACGTAAGTAGTCGACATATACGTAAGCAGTCAAAATATACGTAAGCGGTCAACATAAATAAGAATTTAACATAGATAAGCAGTCAGCATAGATAAGTAGTCAACAAAAACGCAAGAAGCTGACATATACGTAAGCGGTCAACATATACATAAGTGGTCAACATAGAGGTAAGCGGTAAACATAAATGAGTATTCAACATAGATTAGCAGTCAACATAAGTAGTCAACATGGATAAGTAGTCAACAAACCCGCAAGTGGTCAACATATACGTACGCAGTCAACATATACATAAGCGGTCAACATTTACGTAAGTTGTCAGCATACAGATAAGCGGTCAACATATAGATAAGCGGTCAACATATAGATAAGCGGTCAACATAAATAAGTATTCAACATAGATAAGCGATCAACACTAATAAGCGGTCAATATAGATAAACTGTCAACGTAGATAAGCAGTCAACGTAGATAAGCAACAACATAAATAAGCAGTCAACATAAATAAGCAATAAACAGATTAGTCAACATGGATAAGTAGTCAACATAGATAAGCAGTCAACATAGATAAGCAATAAACAGATTAGTCAACATGGATAAGTAGTCAACATAGATAAGCAGTCAACATAGATAATTAGTCAACATATATTGGTAGTCAACCTGAATAAATGGTACCATAAAAAAGTAGTCAAGTAGAAAAGTGACTAAAGTGTTTAGCAGCCTTTGTACTATTAATGCAAATACAAGACAACATTAGTCTTGATGAGATCCTCCTAAGCACAATCAATTAAATTACAAGTATAGAAACACAAGTCCATGATCCGCAACAAGAGTAAAAATGATAAACCCTCCACCCATGTATAAAGAACGCAAAGAGAAGGTACGGCATGAGGTCAGACTATACGATCCGTGAATTGGGACTTGCAAAAAACAGCAGGAATTCTCTTTGAAAGTCAGCATAGAGAATGAAGAGGAGGAAGAAGACGTTGGTGCAGTGTAGCCTGCATTTGGGTCCTGACGCCTCGGGGCTTGCTAACGGGCTCAAAAGCGAAGAGAGCCGTTTTCTATCGCGCCATAGGAGGAGAGCCTCTGAACTTGTACGAATAACCAGCTTAATAGAAAGAAGAACAAAACAACCAGAGCCGACGTGCTGTCCTTTGACATGCCGGAGCCTCTCGCCTCTGGAGGAACCAGGCCAATTGCCCGATGGGGGGGTTTTGATGGCGTGGGTGGGTGAACACACCGGTCCGGGATAAATGTTGACCACTGGGTCACTTGTGGAGGATGCGAAGCCAAACGAGGAACAACATTTACGCCAACTTACAACAACAACAAAACCATGTCTATTCATTACATGTGTACTGAGGTTAAATATGTTAATGCCGGGCATATGTCATGAAGTAATGAAAGAGCAATTTGTGGATAACTAACGGATAAGTAGTAAGGCAAGTTTAATAAAGTGAGTGGTCGAGAAAGTTGAGCTAGGTCAGAATTAACTCGGTAGTGGAAGTTCAAGGCATTTCAAGAAGAAGAAAAATGGACGAAATGGACAAAAGGGTGCCTAAGGGAAGATAAGACTTGAGGAGAATTATTTCGACAAAGGCCTCGGAGAGAGTCTCACACGAAGGAATGACTTTGGGCAATAAGAAAAGAGAAGATGATGGACTTTCCGTGCATTCAGCCATCAGTGACGAGAAAATCGGGAAGCTTTGTGTGGGTTTTTTTGTGTAAAGGAACTTCTTATATTCATCCTATTGTACGATTCGTTCTGTTATGAAAACCAAAAAAAAAAACCCAAAAACATTTCATCCCTAATGTTTTGGAGCAATTGAATGAAGGTGTTGCTCTGGTAGAGACTTGGAAAAAGATGGAAATACAGTATTTTCTCGCATTTAAGCCGCCTAATACCGTATTTCTCGCATATAAGCCACCTGATACCGTTTTTTCTCGCATAGAGGCCGCCTAACACCGTATTTTCTCGCATATAAGCCGCCTAATACAGTATTTTCTCGCATATAAGCCGCCTAATACCGTATTTTCTCGAATTTAAGTCGCCTAATACCGTATTTTCTCGAATTTAAGTCGCCTAATACCGTATTTTCTCGCATTTAATCCGCCTAATACTGTATTTTCTAGCATATAAGCCGCCTAATACCGTATTTTCTCGCATATAAGCCACCTAATACCGTATTTTCTCGCATATAAGCCACCTAATACGGTATTTTCTCGCATTTAAGCTGCCTAATACCGTATTTACTTGCTTGTAAGCTGGCTAATACCGTGTTTTCTCGCATATAAGCTGGCTAATACCGTATTTTCTCGCATATAAGCCACCTAATACCGTATTTTCTTGCATATAAGCCGCCTGATACCGTATTTTCTCGCATATAAGACGCCTATACCGTATTTTTTCGCATATAAGCCGCCTAATACTGTATTTTCTCGCATATAAGCCGCCTCCACGTATAAGTCGCACACTTAAAATTGCCTTAAAATCGTTGAATTTTTACAATTTTCCTCGTATAAGCCGCATCTTGACTCACAATTTTTACCACCATATTCATGGTTTTAATAGGGAGTACAAACATGTTACTTTGAAGGAAAAATATTAAGAAAAATCATCGCACGTCCTATTTCTAAGATTTTGTACGAATCTAAAGGACCGTCTACTGGAAGTCATGTGAGCAGTACAACGAGGAAGTGTGTCTGTAGCGGTCTAGTTTGTCATCCCTAGGTAGTAAGTAAGTTTTTTTTAACATTTTATGCAAGATACTTTTAATTTGTTCCATTGAATTTCTCTCATAGACATCAAAATAAATTTTCCCAAGCATTTTATCTGTTTATATTTTCTCTATTTTGAAATAAATGGCCATATCGACCACATTATCTTGCATTATGGCTAATTTATGCTCATATAAGCCGTACCCTCAATTCAGTCATCATGTTTTTGAGAGACAAATGCAAGAAAATAAGGTAAAAGCATAGCTTCTGTACCCCTTTTCTACAAAGGTCATCTTTCACTGCCATTGGCGCTGCTGGACAAATGAACGCTTCCAGCCATCCCAGGCCAAATGGATTTGACGTCTATCGTCACGGTGAGCTAAACGAGTGTCCTAAAAAAACAAGACATCCCCAAAAATGGTATTGTTCATTTCTCTCTTTCTCTCATCTCAAGTCAACCCCCCCCCCCCCCCCAAAAAAACCCTTCTGGTTTTCCACGTCTACCGATGATGAATCTATGGCCGCGACGCATCTCGTGTTGCCGACACGATGATGTATCTCTACTCCCCAAAGTCTTTCTCTGGCCAAAACGCACAAACACGGCGACAACAAAACAGGAAGCGAGCGCCACGATTTGCCCATTGATTTTTACCGGGGGGCATTTTGGAAATAGCCCATCTGACCTTTCGGCCAAACGGTAGAGAAAGAAGAGGCGCTAGACCGACCGACCAACCGACCCTCCCTCTCTTACACTCTTTTGCTCTTTGGCTCTAGCATACTGCTGGAAAACACATTTAAATACCAACACAATTATACTCTTTTTTTACCCAAGTTCAAGACTTTATAGTAGAATGCAAAGCCCTGTTCATGCCATCTATAGCTTGTGTTGTTTATTAGAGTAATACCTTGACATACGAGTGCCCCAAGGAATTTGAGATACGAGTAAAATTCCGAGCAGATGTTTACCATGAAATACGAGACAAATTTTGAGATACGAGAGGCTGCTTATGATTTCAGCTTCTTTCATGTTTTTTTGTGTTAATCAGTGCAGAATTAAGGGAAACACAATCGGTGCTCGGACGTTTGGTCACCAGTCTCTTGGTCGCCAGTCTTTTGATCCCTTTTGGTCGCCAGTCAAATGGTGAAAGAGAGTTTACTGTTGAAATCAGCTCTGAAAATTAAATTCATGAGAGTTTAATGTCTAAGAAAGAGAGTTTAATATCTAAGTACTGTTGAAAACAATAGATATTTAGAGATTAAACTCTCCCATGAATAAATTTTGAGAGCTGTTTTCAACAGTACGAAGATATTAAACAGTACTTATATATTAAACAGTACTTATATATTAAACAGTACTTAGATTTTAAACTTCTCCCTTAGATATTATACTTCTTCCTTAGATATTAAACTTTCTCTCATGAATATAATTTTGATATCTGGTTTCAACAGTAAACTCTACGAGCACTGGGCGGAGCATTGCATTTTTTTCTGTTTTCTGTGCGTTAATCAGTGCAGAATTAAGAGAAACACAAAGGGTCTAAAGCAACCCGGTACAATGAAGGGTAGTGCGAAGAAAAGACGTATGATGACAATCAATATTAAGCACGAATTAATCGAAAAACATGAGTATTGTTTTTACATAACTAAGTTGGCTTGCCAATACGTATGGAGAAGCAGGAAGTTGGCCTCAAAAACCAGTGTGATACATCGTTGCCTTGGTTATTGCACAGGGAGGTTTAAATGTAGTGTAGCATATGGCTAAATTGTGTGTGTATAGGAATGTAAGTTCATTTTAGTTAAATTTAAAGTTTAGGTTATGTTATGAGTGCATCCATCTAGTTTCTCTCTCTCTAGCCATATTGGAAGGGACGGCACTAAGCGGTAGGGTTGCGTTCTCCTTACATCATGGTCACACGTAGCGCTAATCACTGGAATGACAGGCTAACGCCGCCGAAGCGTTGTCGTGTTCTAACGTCTCTGTTCATCATTGTCACAACACGGCAACGTTTCAGAGGATACGACGAGGGTGAGAAGCAGTGGGCGTCTCGCTTGCTCAAAGCGCCTTTGCTGAATTTTTCATGTTCCCGCCTTGAATCAAAGAGGCCCGGAGAATTTGGTTGGAAGGAAGGAAAGATGGATAGAAGGAAGGATGGATAAACATTACTGAGATTTTGGATTCTGGGAGGGTCATTATATTAGGGACAACTGGACTGCTTTTGCCAAGTATTTTATATCATTTCAGTCTTTTCTAAAATGGCAATTATTGTTTTATATGGTGTAATCCTTCTATTTTGCATTTAAAATTCACATGACTTCAAGTAGGGTCCTGATAATTATTAAAAAAAATACAATTGAGTCCAAAAAAGATGTTAGGTTCCTTTTTTTGATTGCATGATATAACATTAAGGATTTTTTTCAGGAAAACAAATTAAAGATATTAAGTTAAAATTATAAATTATATCATTTTACAAGAGGTGGAAACAAAATATTCAATAAGAATTAGTAATTGCATCAAAAAAAGGCCAAAGAAATGGTCAAAAACATGGTAACAGTTCAGGAATCACATTGATGATGTCATGGCTATTTACAGGCGCATCTTCACCGCCCTAAAAAAAGTTCACAACTCCCAATAACGATGTTTCTTACATGCAAAAAAACTGCCGAAGATCCTCCATCCGGACTACTATGATGTTTTTGCTTGGGGGTGCTTTTGTGCACGTGTTACACGTTTCTTTAAGCATTTTTGAAGGGGCACGCCTACTTCGCGGAAATGCAGCTATTGCGGGGGGTCCCAGTCCCCATTAACCGCGATAAGCGAGGGAACACTGTAGTTTATGCATTTAGACACGTAGTTATTCCCCTGTCTAGACTTTTATTACATCAGTTTGACATTGGCACCCTTCGATCTTATTTCCTGTATTTTGTGGGTGTTCATTTGGACACCTGTCTGGGAGGGGTTTTTTACCGTGTTTATTTGACTTTACTTGGATATTAAACAGTACTTGGATATTAAACTGTACTTGGATATTAAACAGTACTTGGATATTAAACAGTACTTGGATATTAAACAGTACTAGGATATTAAACAGTACTAGGATATTAAACAGTACTAGGATATTAAACAGTCCTTGGATATTAAACGGTACTTGGACCGGCGACCAACAGACCGGCGCCCAACAGACCGGCGGCCAACAGACCGGCGACCAACAGACCGGCGACCAACAGACCGGCGACCAAGAGACCGGCGACCAAGAGACCGGCGACCAACAGACCGGCGACCAACAGACCGGCGACCAACAGACCGGCGACCAACAGACCGGCGACCAACAGACCGGCGACCAACAGACCGGCGACCAACAGACCGGCGACCAACAGACCGGCGACCAACAGACCGGCGACCAACAGACCGGCGACCAACAGACCGGCGACCAACAGACCGGCGACCAACAGACCGGCGACCAACAGACCGGCGACCAACAGACCGGCGACCAACAGACCGGCGACCAAACATCCGAGCAGCCATTAGTTTTCATCTCCGTCTCCCAAAAGGAGCTTGTTATGTCAGTGCATGTTTGCGTGGTGCTCACTAGACCACATCCACATGGCAAGAGCACAGCTACTTAACAGGGAGGAGATCCACTTTGATCACAAGGTCCCCCTTCCCCCCCCGAGGGTTCCCATCGAACCTGTCGCGCTGCCTATTACATGGACTCATTTGCATATACGAGGCTTATGGGTAAAGAAAAGGGATTGGTGCTCGAATGCCACTAGAGAAGAAAAAATAGGTCCGAGCGAGAAAACGACAAGAGCTTGCCAGTCGCCGGCAGTGACGGTCTCGTTGCCTTGGAAGGTCACGAGTTTAACGCCGAGGCGAAAAGAAAATCCCTTAAATGAAATTGTTTGGCCTGGCGACAATGGCGGGCTGCCCTTGAGACCCCCAAGACACTTACAGCTGCTTCTAGTGTGTAGAGGCAGCCAGCAGTCAAGATGAATAAAAGCTTAGACATATAAAAAGTACAGGGAAGGGTTAAAATACTCCAATTAAATTCAGCCAAAAAATGGCCCGTATTGTCATTTTTTGGGCCGTAACTATTTCTAAACCAAGAGCAGCCCAGTTTTTATTGGCCGGTGGCAAATTGTGAAAACATCGTAGAATGTGTATGGACCAAGAAAGAATCTGTTGCATTTCTCGAGTTTAACACTAGATGGAGTTTGTTGCTTAAATAGTGTATAGCCATTACTTCCAATAAGTGTGGAAATGCAGTGTTTTGTTTCGCATAAATATTTTTTAATTGAATTTTATGGCTTTATGAGAGCTGTTTTGGTTGTGATTTTTAATTTTAAATTGTTTTTATTTTTACGGTTACTGGATATTTTCTTTTCGTTCTTTCAGTAGTGTAAATAAATATGTATTATGCTATGTGTTTATATTTTTTAATTCTGATTAATCAATTTATCGTATGCTTTAATGCAATAAAGAGAATATATTTTACTCCTTTTTAAAAATGTTTAGAAATACATTCAAAAACTAAAATATATTGGAATTAAAGTTTACATTTTTTTACAAAGTAACACCAAACATATGAAAATGTGTACATAATTCCTTAATTTAAAATTTTAAATGATTTTATTTACACCTAAAAAATGCATGTAATACTCAAATTTAGCCACTATTTTTACCTCACTTAATTTTTATTATATATAACGACTATTTATCTGCACTTTCTGGTGAAGCTTTAAATCCCAAATGTGCTTGTATAATAACAATAAAACCATTTAATTCAATTAAAAATATAATGATATGACAATAATTTTTCCCGATTTTTCTCCAACATGTCCTTAACACCCTCCCAAAAATTCCAACTTGCAAAATTGCACAAAACTTAACTATAGAGAGAGAAAAAAATAAATAAAAAACTTGAGTAAATGTGCTACTTCAGTTCAATATCGACTACCAACAACAACAACAACAGGTGAGCACCGCACGCTGATACCGTGAAAGAAGCGAGCGAGAAATAAACAAGTGCAAAAACAAACCCCACCACGATAGAAAACTCTTTTATAAGATGAAGAGGTCTTCTTGTTTCTTAGCTCCGTTGGGAACGTGTCCTACCCGAGACGAGGCGCAGATGCTTCCGCTTCAGATTAAAGCGCTTTAGCGTAGCGCTTTAGCGTAGCGCTTTAGCCTATTACACGCAAGAGACAATGCGTCTCTGCACTCCTTTGTAGCCGTAAAAGTTAATGCGGGGAGTAAATCGCTGCGCCTGAAACGCTTATTTGGAGGGTAAACGTGCTTTTTTTTTTGTAAAAGACTCCTGCCGGGATAAAACATACACATTTGTCTCTAAATGCACGTTGTGGGGACAAACAATGGCAGGCAGCAGCACATCAAGGCTAGGAAAAGTTTTTCCAAACAAATGTATCAAATAATGATGACTGTTTCCAGAAATGTTTTTTTTATGAGAAGAAAGTTGTATTTTTTTGCCAAGAAAAGCAAAAAAGTGGGTAATAAAATGCATTTGAAGGACAACTTTGTTATGAGTATGAGTTAAATATTTTTTAAACTCATAACTTTTAAGTAAATGGGTTTTTTAATATAAAGCAATATTTATTTGACAGATTTTCTTGATTTCAATGGAATTTGTGAAATTATCCATTTTTAAAAAATGTTGATTACATATTTAGTTATTATTTGTATTTACTTCGTATTTATTATTATTTATTGATTATTTATGTTGTTTGTCATTGTTGTTATTTGTAGACTTCACTATTTTTGTTGACTACTTATGTGACAACTTATTATTTATTAATTATAGATTAAAAATGTATTATTTATTGTTATTATTTTTTATTATACATTTCCCTGTTAGATTTTCTTATTATTTTTGCACTTCCCTACTTATTTTAGTTGACTGCTTATGTGACTACTTATTATTTATTACTTATTAATTGACAACTTATTATTTATTACTTATTGATTGACAACTTCATCATTTATTGTTAGTTTTTATTGATTATTTATTTTCTTGTTTGTTTTTTCTTGCTATTTGTGCACTTATTTTTGTTGACTAATGTGCCAACTTATTTAATATTTTTTACTCATTGATTAACCATTTAATATGTATTGTTATTATTTATTGATTATTTATTTTCCTGTTTATTTTTACTTATTATTTGTGCACTTGACTCACTTTGAATCTCATTATACAATAAAAATGTCTGTGTGAGAAACTAAAGCATATGAACAATAAAAAATATGATTTTTATAGAAATATCACCATCTTTAAGAAAAAAAATTAAACTAAAGTTTTTGGAGAAAAGTGTAAACTTTCTATTTCAGGTGTCCAAACCAACACTTGCCACTTAAATAAAATATAAGAGTCCCGATCGTAATGGGTACAAAGTGACACATTTACTGTTCTTTTGAGGGTCGTCCACAGGGGGTGATAGTTTCTCAAAGTTCGTTTTTCTTAAATTTGACGTTAAACGGAATTGCATATGTAGCGGGCGCATGAAAAATTAATCCACACCAGTCTGGCAAATGTCAAGGGTAATGATCTTACCTCCTTGGCTTTTTGTTTCAGTCGAGCTTGCTCTGGGTCTTCTTGCCTGGAGCGACTCTGTGGAGAGGAAAGGTGAAGGACGGGATTAAAAAAAAAGGTGGTGTTGGGTACGGGTTAAAAGTTGCTTTAAAGAATCGGCCATTTTTTTTCTCATCGTTAAAAACAAGGTTAAAATGAGAAGTGGTATTTCTATATTTTTGGCTAAGGGTTTCCATTAAAGTTTGTTTTTGGAGGAAAACAATTAGGTACTTTGCTTAAAAATCTCATAGGACAAGATTTTACAGAATTGAGATGCAGGACAAAAACCTGTTGGGATAAACTGACTGGGTACGTGAAGTCTTGCGTGTATATATCCAAAAAAAAGTGTTTCTAATGCATTCTTGTAATGGATTTTAATATTGCAAAAACCTCCTGAAATGGACATTCTTGTAATTATTGTGGGTAGGGGTGTAAATAAAAAAATTCTGATGTTTCTGCTGTAAAATTTTGGTTTTGCGAATTGCTTTGGAAAATAATAATAATAATATTCTTCAAATTTTCTCTCATTTTTGTGTTTCTCGCATCTTTCATACAAAATTAGGACACTTTGACCAATTTTAAAGGGTTTAGTTGGCAGTTGTGTGAGGACCATGTAACGAATTAGAGAATTTACATATAAAGAACACCTCTACTTACGAAAGTCAACCAACTAGAACCAATTAATTTTGTAAGAATACTTCCTACTGTTACTATGTGATCAATGTAAAAATGATCAATTTTTAACACCACTCTGGTTCATCTATCGCCAGTAGCCAATGAGAATACAGCCGATTCTAGCAAAACCCCTCCCCATTTAACGAACAAAGTATCCCGATTCATCTGTTGCTGCCGAGGCAAAAAAAAAAAATGTACAAAAAAAAAAAAACGGGAACAGAATACGAAGGTGTCAAGGACAAGGCGTTTGAATTGAGTAGAAGTGCAACGGAGCGCACACCCTGGGGGGCTGTGGCCTTTAAACCCGCTCCAAATCCAGCCCCAAATAAGCCGCTGGAGGCGGACGCTAATCAAAAGACGTTATTAAAAATTCTGCATGAGCCAGCACACGCTCGCGCACCACAAAGGGGGGGTGAAGGATGTTGGTGAGTATCAGTGAAAGTGTCACTGTGAGCCAGGGTGGCGATCCGTTAAAGTGTGTGCGTGCGTGTATTAGTCGCGGAACCACACTTCTATTTTAATAAGCGGTCGAGATGTGGGTGAATATACCAATGTCCCTGGGAAATCCTCAGATAAAAATGTGTGTATGACTGACCACTACAGGCTGGGGTGGTCCATTACAGCATCATAATTTTTATTTTTATTTTTTAAATGTACTTATTTTGTTATCTGGGTGATTTTTACACAGAGAATAGGATTCAGTTAACCTATATTTTGCAGAAGAAGAAAGAAGTTTTGCTTTTGTTTTGTGGGATTTTTGTGGGTATCAATGTGTGTGTAGGTTATACAGTAATCCCTCGAATAACGCGGATTATGTAGACCAGACATGACCGCGATAATCGAAACAATGGGAAGTAGGATCACCCCTATTATTAGTACTATTATTAGCACAAAAAATGGTAGTTTGATAGCTACAATTAATTGTTCATTTGTTCGTATTTTACAGGATGTGGAATTTTATTTGTTATGGGTGTTTAGTGTTAGTTTACTTCAACTATTTTATTATACTTCAAATTCTCTTAAAACACACTCCAATTCATCAGGGCTCATTAAACGCAAATTATATTGAAAAAAATTATGTCAGATTGGAACTTTTAGTGGCTCTTTAACTCACAATTTCAAATTTTAACTCCGATTGGATCTTTTAGTGGCTCTTTACCTCTAACAGTTTCAAATTTTACCTCAGATTGGATCTTTTAGTGGCTCTTTGACTCTCACAGTTTCAAATTTTAACTCAAATTGGATGTTTTAGTGACTCTTTGACTCACAGCTTCAATTTTTGACTCAGATTGGCTCTTTTAGTGACTCTTTGACTCTCTCAGTTTCAAATTTTGACTCAGATTGGATCTTTTAGTGGCTCTTTGACTCTCACAGTTTCAAATTTTAACTCAGACTGGCACTTTTAGTGGCTCTTTGACTCTCACAGTTTCAAATTCTAACTCAAATTGAATCTTTTAGTGACTCTTTGACTCTCCGTTTCAAATTTTGACTTTCTGTCTAACTTGTGAAGATAGATATACACTTTGTTTCCCTGGTTGTACGCATTTGTGTGTCTGGGAGTGTGTGTCCACATTGGGGAGGAGCCACGGGACACCAAAACCCTTAGGCCAGGAGCCCGGGAGGACACGGGGAGGTCACTTCATCTACTGGTGTCACATTCAAATTCATGTGTCAGAAGCAACGACACCCCCGCGCACACACACATATACACACACCGCAGTACATAGGCACGCCCTTTTTGTCCCATTGGGACACGATAAGAGTACAAGTGGTGAAAAGTTAACGTTACCTTGGCAGCTTTCAAGAGGATCTCTCTCTCTTGTTCGTCCTTTCTGGCCTTCTCCATCCTCTCTAGTTGCTCGAAAAAGCGTAGTTGAGAGCGCGCGTCGCCCGACTGCTCGTAGCATTCGTCGTCCTGAAAGGGGACACATGGGGTTAAACGGTGTAGAAAAATGGCAGGTGACTGACAATGAAAAATCATGTCTTGAAAAATTAAATGGAGAAAAATTTCCAGTCAAATAAGATTTATTTCTGGACTATTTGGAGGGTTTTGCCCCATTGTTGAACTAAAACGTATTTTTGATTTTAACAGTAATTAGTTATTTGACTTTTTTTTTTCATTCAAAAAGTTGTTTATATTTTCATTTTGGGGTTTTTAATTTTAAAAAAATGACTTATGAATAGATTATTTTTTATGTATTTAAATGTGTGAAAAAAAATAAAAATAATGTCAAAAACCATATGAATTCGCTTTTCATTTTTTATTATTTAAAAAAAATCTTACTAAAAAAACGTTTTAAAAAGGAAAAAAACATAAATATTCAGCTCCATGGAATCTTTCTTTCTACATTTTATTTAAAGTTTATTTTACTGCAAAACATGAAGTCAATGCACATTCTTTAATTTTAAAATTTAGTCTTCTTTGCGCAAGTCTATAATAAGGTGCATATATTGCTAGATGAACTCTGAAGCTGAAACTTAACTCTCAAATAAGCACATGTATGAATGACTGAATATTTGATTACATTTTGTTTTCCTTTTTACTATAGGTAAACCTTTTTATAAGCTTGTGCTTTTGCTTTTGTACTGGTTTACCAGTAAAGAAGAGTCCTACGGGCTATAAATCCTATTGATTTCACCCCGGCGTGGAAAAAAAATTGCTCCACTTCCCATTCATTTGTTAGTGCGATGAAACAGTGGGTGATGGATGGGGAGGGGCACTGGGTCATACAGTGGACGTTGCCATTTGGACGGCAACCAAATGCAATGTAATTCAGCCAATCCAATAAATGCAAACACATTCCGGATGATTCTGTTTTGATGATAAGTATTAGCAGCTGTGAAAGTCACTTTCTCCAATTAAATCTGTTAATTACACTCCACCTGAATCTTGCTATAACTCGACTACTAGGGAGTGCTGTTATAAAATACAGTGGTGCCTTGACATACGAGCAATTTGAGATAAGAGTAAAATTTCTGGACATAATTTTGCATTTTTTATGGCGGAGCGTGTTCGCTAATATGAGAGCAGTACTATTTCCTGTCTTTTACCAAATAGATTTAGAGTTATGAAAAGGGTATTGTTAATAATAAAGATCGACATTCTCTAGCTAGCTGGTTGAATGCTAGCTACGAGCAATTTGAGATATGAGTAACATTCCGGGAATATATTTATCGTGAGATACGAGACAAATTTTGGCATTTTTTCAGTGTTTTTTTTTTGTTAGTCAGTACGAAAGGCAGAGCTTGTTCGCTAATACGAACAAATAATAAAAAATATTGACATTCTCTAGCTAGCTGGTTGAATGCTAGTTACGAGCAATTTGAGATAAGAGGAAAATTTCTGGAAAATATTTATCTTGAGATACGAGACATACTTTAGAATTTTTTTTCTTTTGTTAGTCAGTGCAAAAGGCGGAGCTTGTTCGCTAATACGAACAAATAATAAAAAAGATTGATATTCTCTAGCTAGCTGATTGAACGCTAACTATCCAGAATGTCCTCAGTTGATACAAAAAGGAAGTCAAATCCAAAGATATTAAACTTCCTCGTAATAAACGACTGACTTTTCTAACACTAATTGACGGAAAGACATTCATGAAAGTCAAAATTGCGACAACCAACCAACCAACCACGTTTTCTTTCTACTTTGAAGTTTAAGCCTAATTAGCTCGTCTTTCATTTCATGTGATAATCATAAAGTCGCCCCTAAAAATCAGTCCATACTTAATATTAAAAACTCTTTTTGATGATCGTTTTAAGTCCGCAAATCCCCCAAAAAATCATGAACGACAAAAAAAAAACACAAAAAAAACTTCCGAACTCCAAACGTTCCCCATTTAGAGTTCTCATTTGTCGAAAACATACTTGCTAACCGTCTTACTTTTAAAAGCTTGTTTACAATCTGAGCTTTGGCATCTCGCTTGGGAAACGTCGTCACCCCCCGCCTAAGAAAGGTGCGCATAAAGAAAAAACAACTTTTTTTTGCTGCTTATCAAAAGTTAATAAGATAATTGGTTATTTCACAGGTCGGCAGCAGCTGCTTTTGTGGAGGAAAGCGAATGTGGGTGCGTACATCAGACGATTCCCATCGCAATGGCGTCCCGCTCCCCCCAAAGTTTCTGGCGCTCTCTTATCCGGTCTTTGTAGCAGAGCTGAGCCTGCACTCTCCTGCCACCACAAACGTAGGGGACCCCCCCCTCATACGCTCTTTAAGGCCCCCCACCTCTTCATCTTTTTTCCGCCCGTCTTTAATTTTTTTTCTTCTTTTTTCGCTGATGTCAACAGAGCGTCTTCACAGAGCGCCGCTTCTTGTCGCATTCGCACCTCGTTTGGCAAACCGCGTAAAAAAAGAAAAAGTTGGGGAAATGAAAAAGAAGAGGCGCAAAACAGAAAGGGGGTGCTGCTGCTTTCCTACTTTTAGTGTTGAGAAAAACACCTTTTCAAAGTTTGGGGAAATGTTAGTGCTTTAATGTGAGCCAATTAATTGTGCTTCTTTTTAAAAGGCCAGGCTAAAGTGTAAAAGAGCATTTTAACGTTTTACTTTATAGTCAATTTTATCGATTTCCCTTTATACAGTCGTATCATTACTTGCGAAATGTATTGGTTTCGAGATTTTTTTCGTAACTTGAAAATTTCGTAAGTAGAGGTGTACTTTATATGTAAATTCTCTAATTTGTTCCACGGTCCTCACACAACTACCTATTAGAACCTTTAAAATGGGTCAAAAAATTGTGTGTTAACATGTTCCACGTTGCATTTGTAGTTTTTAAATTGCTTAATAAGGGGAATTCAAAATAAAATAATGGATAAAGAAATGCATGGACTTTTTGAGGTATTTCGCAACCTCAATCTTTTTCGTAACTAGAGTCACTCATTAGCGGTACTCGTTTGGACGTTTGGTTGCCGGACGTTTGGTCGCCGGATATTTGGTCGCCGGATATTTGGTCGCCCGGACGTTTGGTTGCCCGGACGTTTGGTCGCCCGCCGTTTGGTCGCCGGCCGTTTGGTCGCCGGGCGTTTGACAACATGTCAAGAGTTTACTGTTGAAACCAGCTCTCAAAATTAAATTAATTAGAGAGTTTGATATCTAAATATCTATTGTTGAAACCAGCTCTCAAAATTACATTAATTAGAGAGTTTAATATCTAAATATCTACTGTTGAAACCAGCTCTCAAAATGATATTCACCCGGGAGACCAGAAGTCTGGGAGACCAAAAGCCCGGGAGACCAAAAGTCCGGGAGACCAAAAGTCAGGGAGACCAAAAGATATTTGTCCAAATAGTGTACTTTGTAGAGCAACAGAGGGATTCAAATATGATGTCATACCTTGCAAGAGTCCAGTCTGTGTTGCGCAATGGCCGAAACCTTTTCCACAACAGTTCGGAGTCGCGACTGTGCCGCGTGCGAGATGAATGTCACCACTTCCATGGGCACGTCCATGATTCCAAAGCGCTTAGCTGCAAAACAAACACACAATTAGCAATAACCCTTCTATCTTTTTTTAAATGACATTTCAAAATTTCTTAATACATTCCTTTTTACTTGACTTTGTACTTTATACTTTTTACTTTAATGATGACTGATGAGTATGTTAATACAAATGTTTATGTTATATATGTACTTTTAACGGATGCACTCTTTTATATGTATCGTATCTTGTGCTGACCCGGCCCATCTGTCAAATTTTTAAAGTCAATGTGGCAAAACATCAACAATGGCTGGCTCTAGAGGTGACTGTGTAGTGAGTGCTTCATACCTGGAAGTCAATAGCAATTACCGTATTTTCACGACTATAAGGCGCACTTAGAAGTCTTAAATTTTCTCCAAAATACACAGTGCGCCTTATAATACAGTGCGCCTTATAATACAGTGCGCCTTATAATACAGTGCGCCTCATAATACAGTGCGCCTTATATATGGAAAATGTCATTCATTGAGGGTGCGCCTTATAATGCGGTTCGCCTTATAGTCGTGAAAATACGGTCATCCAAAAAACTATAAAATACAGGAAAACCATATAAATTGACAGGTATGGTAATCTGACAAAGCAATTGCCGAGTACGACCAAATCCAGAGATGACATTCAATAGACCCAAAAGAAGAAATAATGCTCCATTAGCGACATACTGTGGCTTAACTCCAAAGCATTCCCCCAAACACACCCACACAATAACTAGCCAACATGTACTGCATTGCAAAGTGCAATTAACATCGAAAATTGCACTTGTTTCCCAAAAATTCAGTCACAGGGGGCTTTAGAAACCCCTTCAAAGCGAAGTAGTAAACGACACTGACCATCTCTGCGTCGACAGATAATTTAGCTTCCTCCAAGCCAAAACCGGAGTCATAACAAAAAAGACTTGCTATCCGTTCCAACTTCTTCTTTTTTTTTTTTTTTTTGAAAGGGCCCCATTAACATAATTCCCCTCTCTGGCAGCCTTTTAAGTAAACCACAGCAATTATTTAAATCAGCTCGACAATACATATAGCATTGGCTCGTTTGTGCTTTGAAATGGTTCTCTTCTCATTACTGTGGTGGGGTACAAACACACACACACACAAAGACAAACACACACACACACACATTTATAAAGTAATATCACCAGGTCATTGGAAAAAGGGCTTCGCTAACTTCTCGCAAATAAGATCTATTTCAAGGTAGGGCAATGAATATTTCAAGGAACATTTAAAACAGTATTCGATAATAAACGGTGCGTTAAAAATAATGCTAAAGTCAATTTTCGACCAAATCGGACGATAAAATGACTTGAATCTATGTCTCAAAAGTCCAAATAGATTATGGTAAAATTGAAATTTTATTGTGATGTAATGCTAGGCCGTACAATTAGCGCTAAACTAATTGAGAAAAGATATTAGTCTTGAAATCCTGGTGAATTTTTTTGGACGAGTTATTATGTGGTAAGGTTATTATCAACAAAAATAAATGGCAGAATAAAAATATATTTTGGTTAAGAAAATAAAAACACGATCATTAAAAGAGAAAAAAAATGAACATTGTAGCTGATACTGTTATTTGTTTGCAAAATAACCAAAAAAAATTGACAAAAACATATTAAAGACACCTATTTTTTACTGGATCCACTGAGATAATATTTCTAATTTAAAATGAAAAAATTCAAAACATATACTTTTTTGTGATGTTTTTGGGTGTTTTATCTTATTGCGTTTTTAAAATGATGCACCTGACAAATATCAAATTGATTAAAACAAAAGCTCATAATAAAACTAATAAATACAAAAATAAAACTGGAAAAAAATCAATAAAGCTAGCTAAAAACAAGTAAAAAAACTATTAAAAACGGATTGAATTTGAGTGGAGAAATAATCAAACTTAATTACAATGAAAAAACCTAAAACAAGTATAATGATCAAATTCCTCACAAAAAACTGTGAATTAAAAAATAAATATATCGCGTCTTTGTAAATTTTAGTGTGTCTTAGTCATGATGACGATGTATCCCGGATTTCCCGCTAGCTATATCTTTACATTTTATGTCTCAGTACCCTTTAGAAGACAACTGCTCATTTTCTGGCAAAAGCCTGGGCCACCTAAGGTTAAAATCAAGTCAAAGAAACAACAACAACAAAAAACCTAAATAAATAAAACAGAGGACTTTCTGACGGAGTGAACTTGGCAGGCATGGGGAGCCTCCCTCGGACTGCTGTCAGCTGTGAGCATGGGGAGACCAATCAACTGACACAACAAAGCTGCACGAGTTCCACCAACCCAGCAGGGGGCGGCCTCGCCTCCTGCCCCTACTCTCTCACGCTGGGCAGTCCCTGAAGGGAACGCGTGTATTTTTAAAAAAATAAACCCAGTGCCCCAAAGGCGATGAGATTAAAAACCAAACCGAGAGTCCACTTAGCCTCTAGGTTTGAAGATGCTTTAATGGAGATAAAACAAGATGAAGTCTGCGGCCTTCCTGCTGCGTCCAAATGACGTGCGGTGCTTTTTGATTACAACGTGGAATCTTTTCCGTGAGATAATCTCGCTTTAACTATAACCTTCATCTTTTTGCAACTTACACAAAAGACTACAAATGTGTCATCGTGTATAGACAAGCGGTGTCAAATATGTTACCCACCGTATTTTCTCCCATATTAGCCGCATCTGCGTATTGTGACCGGACGTTTGGTCGTCCGGATGTTTGGTCGCCCGGACGTTTGGTCGCCGGACGTCTGGTCGCCCGGGTGAATATAATTTTGAGAGCTGGTTTCAACAGTAAACTCTGTCACGTTGTCAAACGTCCGGGCGACCAAACGTCCGGGCCACCAAACGTCCGGGCCACCAAACGTCCGGGCCACCAAACGTCCGGGCCACCAAACGTCCGGGCCACCAAACGTCCGGGCCACCAAACGTCCGGGCCACCAAACGTCCGGGCCACCAAACGTCCGGGCCACCAAACGTCCGGGCCACCAAACGTCCGGGCCACCAAACGTCCGGGCCACCAAACGTCCGGGCGACCAAACGTCCGGGCGACCAAACGTCCGGGCCACCAAACGTCCGGGCCACCAAACGTCCGGGCCACCAAACGTCCGGGCCACCAAACGTCCGGGCCACCAAACGTCCGGGCCACCAAACGTCCGGCCGACCAAACGTCCGGCCGACCAAAACGTCCGGGCGACCAAAACGTCCGGGCGACCAAAACGTCCGGGCGACCAAAACGTCCGGGCGACCAAAACGTCCGGGCGACCAAAACGTCCGGGCGACCAAAACGTCCGGGCGACCAAAACGTCCGGGCGGCCAAAACGTCCGGGCGACCAAAACGTCCGGGCGACCAAAACGTCCGGGCGACCAAAACGTCCGGGCGACCAAAACGTCCGGGCCACCAAAACGTCCGGGCCACCAAACGTCCGGGCCACCAAACGTCCGGGCCACCAGACGTCCGGGCCACCAGACGTCCGGGCCACCAGACGTCCGGGCCACCAAACGTCCGGGCGACCAAACGTCCGGGCGACCAAACGTCCGGGCGACCAAACGTCCGGGCGACCAAACGTCCGGGCGACCAAACCTCTGGCGACCAAACGTCCGAGCACCCACGAGTATAAACCGTACACTTAAAATGCATTAAACATTGCTTTAAATTATTTTCTTTAATGAGTGTGTCATGGTTGGAAGTCCACTTTCAGCATGTTGCTCCCCAAGAAAATATTCCATCACCCTCTTCTTTAACTCTACTGATACTACCGAAAAAAGCTAACTTGCTGGACTTCATCTCCTTAAAGTGTCAGAGACATTCATACGGAAGATAATTTTTTTAAGTTGTGCGAAGGAGGCCAACGGCAACACAGCACCCTCGTGATGGTACTGATACCAATGCTGTGGGCATAAATTTCCCTGGTCGACTTGTTACCCCTGATTCAGTGTTATGTTGGCATAATAACGCAAAAAAAGTAGTGTTTACATGCAGTGTGAAAGGGGCCTGAAGCAGCGCCCCACTTAGCTAATACTACTACAGCTAGTGGAAAATTCCTGGGTCATTCCTAGGTTATACAGGAGGGTAACACAGATATGGGTGGAATCAATTTTGGGAGATTATTGGGCATTACTAACACTGATTTTGAGTCTGTATTAATAAACACAGATATGGGTGTAATCAATTTGGTTGGGATTATTAGGCATTACTAACACTGACTTTGAGTGTGTATTGATAAAAAAAATGAGAGCTGATTCAAAAATCCACATAAAATACCCGTTTTTTTTTATTGTGTTTGATTGGATTTCCGATAAATTCCGATCCGATTTCTAATCGGGGGACATTCTTAGTTATTAATTGGGTGTTCGAAACAACCGCATGAAATGGACTAAAAAATATCTACTGTGAATGCTCTATTAAAGAAACAGGAAAAATTAATAAAGTTATCCAATCCAATCCAAAAAAGTTTGACCTAGAGATTCTCCATTTTCCCAGCCAGTGCCTTAGCCAATCACACTGCCTGAAATGAGTTTTTCCTATTTTGCCATTGTTTTAATAACAGTTTCTATACGATCTACTGAGAAATTTGACACTTTTTCACAGAGTGCCTATGGCTGGCTCCCTTGTAAACCTCCAGTTTCTTAACTAGTTCTACAATGTCTTCTGTGTCTTGTGTCTGTCTTGCTACTACAACCAAAAAATTTCCCGAAAACGGGATGAAATAAAGTTCTAACCTAACCTAAACAATAACCCAGATACAACGTGGCTTTTACCAAAGATCCCATTGACAGATTTTAGCGTCGATACCAAGTGAATCCACAAAACTATCCCTCTCTCTACTACCAAATCTGATTCCTCACAGCTAAGACGCTTTAGTCCACAGGACAACTGTTCGTCCCCGCCTTTAAAAAGACAAAGCCATCAAGAATTCATACGTATGAGCCCGCGGTCCAGCAAAGTCAGACAGACAGCCGCTGAAGAATTCATTAAAAGAAGGTGAAAGAATTGCTAAGTGTATCACACTGAGGCCTAAGGCTGCAGCCTGAAACTACTGCAGGCAAAAACAACACAGAAAATCAAAAGTCGTCCTCGCCAATGCTATTTTAAATGCAGAAACGGCATGTTCCCTACAAATCGCAAACACGGAGCTATTTCATCATTTCCCGCAAAGTCGCAAAAAACGGTATTCGACGCGGAAGTTGCCATATGCCGACCGCACTTGCCTGTTTCCAGGATTCGTCGATGGAGCAGCCCGGGGTGCATGAAGGCCTCATCCTTGCACGATCGGATCTGCGTGCCGACCAGTTCGGAGTTTGTGGCCAGGATGCGGGCGCTCTCTTCGTTTAGGTTGACTCCCGCCATGGAAGCCACGTCGTTGATGTCGTCGTCATCTCTGAAAAGTGACATTTCAAAGTCAAGAGATTGGCACATATTTACTCACTTAAAAGTCTACAATCTTCTCCAAAATAGTCCAATCAGTCTGCACTAAATTCAAGATTTTGTAGATGTTGCTGTATGACGCTGATAGATTGACTATCTGGGTACATTGCTTGCTGACGCGGTATATTTATATAGCGAAAAGGCGGTAAAGCAATACGACAATATTAGCAATTGACAATTACCATATTTTGCCGTTTAATATACCCAAGTATATTAAAGGATTTTTGTTTTATTGAGCGCCATTTAATATACCCCTGCCGTTAAATATATGCGGGTATATTAAACGGCTACTCAGCTTTTTTGGCAAGATTTGTATGGTGTTTATGGGGGCATAATTATAGAAATTTAAGTTCATTACAATTCCAAGTCAGACTTTATTTAGTAAGTACTTTTAACCTGAGCAGTAAGTAGTTTTAGTCTGCAAAACGTTGATGTACCCCGTCACGACATAAAGAGTGCTTGGTGGATCGTACCTTCTCGTTTTGTGCACCATTTAATATACCCCTGCCTGCCGTTTAATATACCCGGGTATATTAATTGGGGGTGGGGGTATATTAAACAGCAAAATACTGTACGTTTTTGTGACCGAGACGATTCGGATTGGAGCCAAAATGGGTAAAATGACATCGGTTTTACAAAAAAACATACTTAAAAAAAATCCTGTACAAAACTTGTTATACAGCGATACATTCCACCTCATCCTCAACCCTAAGAAGCTCAGTTTTTTTAAAAAAAATGGCTGTCAGACTGTGGTCCTGGCCCGAATTAGCCCTACCAAAAAAAAAACCTTAAAAAAACACAGAACTCCCACTGCTCGATGATTCGCCATTTTACAGAGCTTCGGACAACGCGATACAAAAGTTGACACGGCGGCAGGAGGTTGACAAAGACCATTAAAGTGCACCTTTAAGTGTTTTTCCTCCAAGCACATTAATTATGAGCTTGCACAACAACAAAGCATAACATTGAGTGTGGATATGTAGGGAGGAATATACCCGCTGATTGTGCTACCGCCTCGGGCGGTGTGGCTACCCATCGCCCCCTCGCCACGTCCTCGCGGATAACTTGACCTGTCCTAAAATGAAGCAAGCCCACGGGTGCTGAGTTCAAAGACAAAACATAAATGGTACTGCATCGAATTGGCTGGAAAACATAAAACGACTCAGCAATGGAGAGTGGAACTTTTAGCTTGACTCGTTGATTTGGTCTAAAAAAAAAATGTTAAGTATATTTTTTTTATATATTTTTTTTATGTTGAGAATCCCTGGATTATTGCTTCTTCACTTATCGCGAAGTCACTACTTTGCGTTTTTTTCGCAATAAATTATTAATATTTTTTGCTTGATTTTTAAGTCCATCATTTTGGAATATTTTGAAGGCAAAACAAAAGCAAGATTAAAAAAAATGACTTAAGTTTAGTGTAAGGTTAGATTAAACATATTTTTGTGTGTCTGCATCGTAATCTAATTTCATTTAAATTTGTTTTTGTTATGTTACGAGCGCGTTGCCATGCAAAAAAGTCTCAACTGCTGTCCCTCTCTCTCCCCACCAAATCCATCTAAATTTAGTACTATAAAAACACATTTTAGTACTATTAAACCACTAGTTATTTGCTACTTTGTAAATAGATGACAAATTAGAACAAATAAAAATATTTTTCCAATCCAAAATCCCATTTTTGGGTGTTTTTTTTTTTATATTGTCAGAACAAACTAATTAGTTTGTAGTTAATTCCTATGGCAAACATTCATTTGAGTTACGAATAAATCGCCATACAAACTCAATCCCGGAACACATTAAGTTCATATCTCAAGGTACCACCGTATAAAAACACCAAATATTCACATATTGTGGCAGGTCTTGGAACCTGTTAACCATGATAAACGGGGTATTACTGTATACCGGCCTGGGGGTCCGGGGTCACAGACATATCAGCACACAAAAAAAAAGCAAGTCCGTATTGACTAAACTTTGTGTTTGGTCATGTGACTGCAAAGCAGCTGCGGCACAAGCTAACACACACACTAACACACACACTAACACACACACACACACACACACACATGCATGAAAGCACACTGCAGGGCGTTTGGGGTTTCTAGTACATCTCCGGCCTCCAGTGTGTGTGTGTGTGTGTGTGTGTGTGTGTGTATGCCTGAATGTGGAGTTTACAGTAGAGAGTGAAAGCAGCTGTCTCTGTGCCTTACCCTCCTCACCCCTCATATCTCTGTACAGTAAACAGCCCACTTCTGCTGTAATCGACCCTCTCAAACACAATCTGCTCTTCCAAGTTTGACACATGCGTCAGAATTGCTAACTCAAATACACATAATGGCATGCAGGTCAACTGAAAATATTGATAGGTGTATCATACACTTTTTTTTTAAAAGGTTAATTAGGAGGGAGGACATCATATGGATTGAGTATGCTTGCATATATTCCGCAGAAAATTGGGTTATAAACCAGAAAAATAAACTCAAAAAAATTTCGAGGATCGTTTTAAAGGCACAAAATTCCAACATCCCATAGGTAGTATTAACATGGTACAAAGCGGACAGTTTTACTATTCATGAAAAAAAAAATTTTAAGGGGAAAAAAGCCACATTTAGATGTTGAGCACCGTATTTTCTCGCATATTAGCCTTATCCACGTATAAGCCGCACCCATAAAATTGCCGGCTTATATGCGAGAAAATATGGTATTCCACCACAGTAGCAAAAATGCAAAAAGCACAAAGGTAGCTAAGCTCTTAAAAAAAGGGTTCAAGAAACATTAAAAAACCCACCGTCCCTTGTTAAATGTGGGTTGAGCCCCCCCTCCTCTACATCCCATCATCATCACCTATGGCATTGCCCTGGCTTTGAAATACAAGCTTGATATGGAAACGGCGCTAATGCATGCACGAGGCTGCCGGCTATTCGTACCCCCCCGAGCCAAGCCAATCCAATAACTCCAGAAGCTCCTGAGGACCGCTAATTACATCTCAGCTTTATTAGCGCCCAGCTGTAGTCCAGGAATATTTTGCATTTCATATCTCATTGCCTCCTTTTAATGTCAGGCTTGTCTCGGGTGTTTGATTTGGAGCCTTGGCAATTGCCAAAAACTCCCAGAAATTAAAGCAACGCCTCAAAAAGAGAGTTTGTTATGACACAGGGAAGCAATTCAAAAAGCTAATGGTTCAAAAAACGAAGAGAACCAAATAAATTTAATCATGTTGGAGTCTAACCTGCGCAGAGTAGATTTAAAAAGATCAATAAAAAGTAGAAAATATAATAAATGTGTGCACTGGGTTAACAATTGTAGTTGCTAACCATGGTTGTCATGGTAACGAAAGCATTACTTTACATTAGCATGATAATGGAGAGCTATTGAAATTGACTTCTTTGTTTATTGACAGATTTATTTTTAGTGTTGATATTTCTAATTGAAATTTTCTAAATAAAAAATATATTGATCAATTTTATTGACTTTTTGCATAGGAAAAATATTTACTGCAATTAAGTCCATTAAAATGAAGTAAAACGTCATAATGGTAAAATGGAGAAAAAAATGGTATATTTATTCAAGACAAATTAAGCTATTAAACTTAATAATACTCTGGAAAAAAGTACTTAAAAAATAACGTAATAATATTTCATTAAAACTAACCTTTCTACTAACTCTAAACATTTTTTTATAAAATATAGATCCGATAATTGATTATATATATATCTTTTCTTTTTGTCAGAATTTGGAAGCACCCAAAAAATCAGTTCAGATAAATAAAAATAAAATGCTCATGTTGAAACGTCTCAAAAAATATATAAAAAATAGCATTAATTATATTTCAATATAACTAAGCTTTCTAATAGCCCTATATTTTTCCTTTCGTCACAAAACAAAAAAGATGGTTCACATGAATAAAAAAAAAAATATATACATATATATATATATATAAATATATATATATATATATATATATATATATATATATATATATCAATATATATATATATCAATATATATATATATATATATATATATATATATATATATATATATATATATATATATATCAATATATATATATCAATATATATATATATATATATATATATATATATATATATATATATATATATATATATATATATATATATATATATATATATACACACACACATATACACATATATATATATATATATATATATATATATATATATATATATATATATATATATATATATACACACACACATATACACATATATATATATATATATATATACACAGTGTTCCCTCGCTACTTCGCGCTTCAGCTATCGCGGACTCAGAGCTTCGCAGATTTTTTTCAGGAAAATAAAAAATTTAAAGATATTAATTCAAAATTATAAATTACATCATTTTACAAGAGGTGGAAACAAAATAATCAATAAGAATTAATAATTGCATCAAAAAAAGGCCAAAGAAATGGTCAATAACATGGTGAGAGTTCAGGAATCGCATTGATGACGTCACCGCCCAAAAAAAAAACAATGTTCACAACTCCTGTTAACGATGTTTCTTACGTGCAAAAAAACTGCAGAAGATCCTCCATCCGGACTACTATGATGTTTTTGCTTGGTGGTGCTTTTGTGCACGTGTTATACGTTTCTTTAAGCATTTTTGAAGGGGCACCCCTACTTCGTGGAACCGCAGCTATTGCGGGGGGTCCCGGTCCCCATTAACAGCGATAAGCGAGGGAACACTGTATACATATATACACTTAAAAACCAGGTCTAAATGTGTTAAAATTCTTGATTCCTGAGGTATTACGACATAAACGTTTCTGAAACCTGTTGCTAAGACACCTTTGGAATTTTTCAGAAAACGTCTCCTTTGAGGGTAACACGGGTCAGGCGGTAACACCGGATTGCATGTTTGTGACAACGCCCCCCACTCCCCAAAATCCCCCCCCTGTGGTGCCGAGCTCTGTCGAGACACGCCGATGGCCTGAGGCGAGCCAAAAAGGACAGCAAACAACAAAAAGTGTACGAGACCACACAAGTAAATGCAACATTTGGAAATGCTTCAACATTGCCAGCGGGCCGGGCAAAAGTAGACAAAATAAACATAAATAAATAAAAATAAGCCCTTGAGATGCCTGATGTCTTTTATTTTGACGGAGTCCCAGATAGGAAATACGGTTAATAGATTACATCATATGTTTTAGAGAAACCGAGAAAAGGAAATAATAAGTTTAATCACTGTCAATTGAAAAAATTGGGTAAACTAAATCACCATATGTCCATGTAATAAATTATTGAACTGTAGATGTCACCGATATGGAAAGTGAACTTACAACTATTTGTAGAATGTCTTCCTGGTTTAAATGAATTACTGTTTTTTCGCATATTGCCCGCCCCACGTATAAGCCACACCCTTAAAATTGCCTTAAAACTGTTCAATTATACGATTTCCCTCGTATAAGCCGCACCGTTAAAATTGCCTTAAAACTGTTCAATTATACGATTTCCCTCGTTTAAGCCACACCCTTAAAATTTCCTTAAAACTATTGAATTATACGATTTCCCTCGTATAAGCCGCACCCTTAAAATTGTTGAATTATATGATTTTCCTCGTATAAGCCGCACCCTTAAAATTGCCTTAAAATTGTTCAATCATACGATTTCCCTTGTATAAGTCGCACCCTTAAAATTGCCTTATAATTGTTGAATTATACGATTTCTCCCGTATAAGCCGCCCCTGATTTACAATTCTCACTTCCATATTCATGGTTTTAATAGGGAGAACAAACATGTTGCTTTGAAAGGAAAATCTTAAGAATTCCAAAAGGAAGTCATGTGAGCAGTACAACCAGGAAGTGTGTTTGTAGCGGTCTCGTTTGTCATTCCTAGGTAAGATGGCGGCGCCATGAGCAATCAATGGCAAGCACAAGTGAGTTTTTCACGTTTTTCCGAAAGATACAACTTATTTTTTTCTTGAATTTCATTCATAGACATCACAATAATCGTGCATTGTGCAAGTCTAATTTATGCGCATATAAGCCGCACCCTTGATTCAGTCATCATTTTTTTAGCTACAAATAAGGCTTATATGCAAGAAATTCTGTATATGCTTGTTATTGTCAAGGGCAGACAATGAGTTAAGGTATTATGAAGAAGTGAAGGTCCATTTTTTAAGGTGACTCTGCACTCCTAGTTTATCGTGCATGTTTAGGCCCACGGTGATCGCCACCGGGGGGTGGGCTGTCATGTAACAAGCCCTGCCGGCCTGACAGCTTAATTACCAACACAGCTAAAGATTTATCGGTTTATCAATTAGGACTCCGGGGCACTGCCTTGCCCTGAGGACGTGAAAAGACGCAGGGGAGGGGGGGCACGGAGTCATGACCGCGAACCCGTTGACCCACATGACCCAGACCAGGAGTCAACTTTACCCGAACAGGCACAACACATTCTACGACTCTCGGTACAAAGATTTCAGCATGTGAACCTTTCGTGTCCCCTTAATGAGACAAAGGACAGCATAAAAGACACTATTTTATCCCGCTAACCAAAAAATTCCAGCCATCTGGATTCAATTATTCTCAAATAAGAGGGAGTGGGTTTGCGCACGTGGCCAGGTGGTACAAATACTCATGCTAATATAGTCGCTTTTTCGAGGTATTTTAGGGATACGCTGCCCCCACGTGGAGACTAGGGGGATTTACAGTCAGGAGAGCTAAGGAATTTGATCAAATTGTACCTGAAAGAGCCTCCTCCGGGATCGTTGAGCTTATTTTTTTGATTGCCGGGGATCTGAACAGCCATGCCCACTGGACTTCTGCCTGCTTGGAAGGTGGCCACCTTCCCCATTGTGCCTGTTTGGGAGAAAATGGTGGAAAAATATGGGTTATATTGGGATTTTATAGTTGACTTTTTACATCCCGGATGATTTTGGAGTGTTTACAAATCACGCCCCTTTTTTGTGGTCACTTTGTTTTAATTTTAGGGCAATTCTGGGAAACGTCCAGCTGGAATTAAAGAAGTTTTGTATAAAAAATGACCAGAAAAATCAAAAGAACTGGAAATAAATGGAGCTATTTGCATGTTTTAAGGTTTTAGTTAAATTTTGGGTGCAATCATGTTTTTGAAAAACTCCAAAATGAACTTTTCTGTGTTGGAAAAATGTTTTTTAATCGTTAATTTCATTTTAATTTTAAATGTGGTTCTTATTGTGCTAAGATGAAGGAAAAGCAACATGATAAGCTAAGCTAGTGTATAAATGTATCTTTTTTTGGCCAATCTTGGCAGACATCTTGAATATGTTCACATTGCGTCACATGACCGTACACTTGAACCATGTTTCCAAACACCAAATAGTTACTTCTGAGACACTATTTTCCCTCCTTCCGACCGGCAAGGCACGAAGACCGCCCGAGTGAATTTAAACTTGATCTTAACAGGCATGTTTCTTGCCGGCGGGTGCAGAAAAAGTATTTTTAGAACGATCCCCGTATTCCAATTTGCGGGCATAAAACGACCTACAGATCCTTTCACTGGAGGCCATCTTTTATGTGGAAGATCACATTTGTATGCACCCCTGATTGCATTGCACACACACAAACTCATGTACACAAAAAAGGTACATGCAGAATTAAATGCTTTTTTGCCATAGTGGCTATAAAACCATAATTTTGTATTCCACTTTGTTAATTTTTTTTATCTGCAATCTTTCACCCCTTGCAGTCAAAATTATGCCATTGATGGCAGTCAATGAGGTAAGCAACGTTAAAATGACCCAAAAGCAACAAGAAGTAACAAAACGGCCAAAATGAGCAAAAAAACTACCAAGGTTTTTTGATTATTTAAAATTTTGGGCCCTGGGGGGCCACATAGACTTTAAAAATTTGACAGATGGGCGGGGTCAGCACAAAATACGATACATATAAAAAAGTGCATCCGTTAACAGTACATATGAAATATAAACAGAAAAAAGTACTAAAGTATTAACATACTCATCACTCATCATTAAAGTAAAAAGTATAAAGTACAAAGTAAAGTAAAAAGGAATGTATTATGAAATATTAAAATGTCATTTAAAAAGGATAGAGGGGCTGTAAAACACCAAAAACAAATAAGAGTGGACAATACTATGCCAATGACGGTGCCATTTTGGGGCGGAAAAAAACATTTGGACAATGTCGACGGGCCAGATTAAAACGCCTTGTGGGCCTGTATGTGGCCCGCGGGCCGTAGTTTTCCCAAGTCTAGTACCATCAATGGCAGCCATGAAGTTTCATTTTTTTAAGGCAAAAACAAACTGGTCCAGCCCACGAGAGCTAGTTGTCATAAATGTAGCCCGCAAACTAAACTGAGTTTGACATCCCTGCTTTAGAGAGTGTTGAGGCGATATTAGTGGGTTTCTGTGGGATGTGAATCAGTGTGAGTAAGCAGAGATTGTAAAAGCAGACCGACAGGGAGGAGAAGAGGAGAAAAAAAAAGCACCTGTTCTTGCGTTATGCCTCCCGCCCATTACACATCCCCCGAGCCCACCGAGAGGATGCTTCACTAATGGCTAAATGGTTCGTTTAGCCTCCTTCGCTGTGGCGTCAGGTCAACTTTGAGTCACAACACGGCGGCCGCCGCGTAAAGAATGCCAAAGCGAGACTGCCGGGGATTTCAAAGCCACCGGTTGATAAGAGCAACAGATGTCTTACCTTGAGCTCTCATGGACTGCGTGATCATTACGGGTACTCGGACTTGTCCGCCCATGGGTCCCACGGTCTTCATGCCCTGAGAGGATGTGGGAAACAAGTGTTTAAAAACGGTAAATCGATAAAGGGAAATATCATTCTAAAGCAATGTGATAAAATCCTGTACAATGAAACCTCTGAAATTAAACTACTGTATTTTCACAACTATAAGGCGCACTTAAAAGTCTTAAATTTTCTCCAAAATAGACAGGGCGACTTATAATCCAGTTTGCTTTATATATGGGAAAAAAATTAAATATTTCATTGATGAAGGGTGCGCCTTATAGTGTGGCGCGCCTTATAATGCAGTGCGCCTTTAAATGTGGTGCGCCTTATAATGCAGTGCGCCTTTAAATGTGGTGCGCCTTATAATGCAGTGCGCCTTTAAATGTGGTACGCCTAATAATGCGGTGCGCCTTATAATGCAGTGCGCCTTATATTGCAGTGCACCTTATATTGCAGTGCACCTTATATTGCAATGCGCCTTATAATGTGGTGCGCCTTATAGTGGTGAAAATATGGTAATCAAATGTTCTGGATGGATCGTGGGGGTGCTGGAGCCTGTTCCAGCTGACTTTCAGGCACAAGGCGGGGTACACCGTGAATCTGTGACCAGTCAATCACAGAGCATGAGGAGACAGACAACAATTCCCACTCACATTTCCATCTAGGGGCAATTTAGAGTGTCTAATTGGCCTACCATGCATGTTTTTGGAATGTGGGAGGAAACTGGAGTACCCAGAAAAAACCCACACAAGCCCAGGGAGAACAGTTGGAACGACCTGGATTTAAACCCAGAACCCCAGAACTAAAGCCGATGCGCTAACCACTCATATGCTGGGTTGCTGCTATTGTTCTTCCAACTCTAGATAATATTTTTTTTGTAATTTCTATCCAGCAAGTTTAATTATTGATTAGAATTCATGTTAGTTGTTGGCTTTCTGATTGGCCGATTGGCCCAATTGTTTATAGTTGGGTTTATTATCACTAGGTAGAAATCAAGATTTAAGGCAGATGTGTGATTAAATTTGTGTAAATGAGATCTATATATTCATACAAAATGCCAAGATAACAAGAAATGGAATAGCAGAGTTAAAAAAAACAAAAACAAAAGAGAATGAGGGTATTCAGAGGCGGGGGTGGGGTGTGTGTAAAGGTTTCGCAATGGCGGGCTGTTAAGAGTCACTTCCTTCCCGTGTAATGCCACGAGTCAGGCCTCGGGCTCAGCCATCCATTTCTTAGCACTTTGCTTTTCGCTGCAATTTTTTTTTTGCCTTGTTTTCCATTCTTTGACTCGTGATATATTAATGTTAGGGTATGGAAAGGGGAGGGTGCTAAAAAATATTAAAAAAATAAAAAGACTTAGAAGGCAAAGGCAATTCTCCCCAGAGATGCACCGCTGGGGATGGAAATCATTCAGCACATATATAGTAAAAGACCTCTGGTCAGCCGGCAACACACAAGAAAAAAATTAACTTGGATTAGACAGTTTTCCGAAAAAAATGTGAGTGCCCAAACATACGAGCACTTTGAGATAAGAGTAAAATTTCGAGCAACTATTTATCTTGAGATACGAGACAAATTTTGATATACGAGCAGACGGCGGAGGCGAAAATGCTGCTCATAAGAACATCATGGCCACTGTCTTGTGTAATGTTTTTATGAGCACTGGGCGGAGCCTTGCATTTTTTCAGTGTTTTTTTTCCAGTTAGATATGGGAATGGCGGAGCTTGTTCGCTAATACGAGAAGAGTATATACTACTTCTCATTGGCATATAGTCGTGCGTTTTGAGGACATTTGTCGATCAATTTTGGAATATTTTGAAGGGAATACAAAAGTAAACAACCCTCGATTGGTTGCATCTGAAAGTCAGGGTGGAGGCGGGGCCAATGGAGTCAACCCGGAAGAAGAACGGTCTCAAAATTTAAAACAAAATTAGAATTAAGTTTAGTGTAAAGTTAGATTAAACTTATTTTTGAGTGTTTCTGCATTGTAATCCAATTTCATTTAAATTTGTTTATGTTATGTTACGAGCGCGTTGCCATGCAAAAAAGTCAAACCCACAAACTCCCTTTAAGAACCCTGAGCTGAAATCCAGAAATATGTATTTATTGTTATTCAGTCTCCGAAATTGAAATTAGCTTTTGCCTGCATAAAAAGCTTCGATTTTTCCCCAAATGTAAAACACTTTCTCCAAAAGTATCTTCACTAAAACTCCCTTCGGAGTTCAATGTGTACTGTACTGACTTTAAGACAATTGCCAGAGAAATATATCCCCACAGTACAGAAAAGAAAGCGAAAATGTGCAATTTTTTGGCCTAATTCAACCAACTGCTGGAGTGCCATAGGCGATCATTTGCTAATGTTTTTTTGCAATAGCTTACGTTGTGTGTTTTTGTATTGTGTGTTTGTACGTGAGAGAGTACCAGAGAGAGAGATGGACCAGAGGCATGTTCTGGACCTGGACTGCGGCCCGCCACATTGCTTTAAAATTGACCCCGGGCTGACCTACTTACCTCGCTTCACCCTCCGCTGGTTAATGGAGGGAGGGAAGAAGATGAGGGAGTGATACCAGGGACGATACATTGGGAGTGTGTGTGTGTGTGTGTGTGTGTGTTTGAAAGTGGTCAAATTGGAGAAAGATGGAGGAGAAGCCTCTGGCTCCACCCAGACCGAACCAGTCTGACCTCACTTGGCCGCCCTCCTTGAACTCCCACATATGCAATTCCATAATGAGCACGTGCACACAGATCCATGTAAATGTACACAGCTGTGGCTTGAATGAGGTTTACAACTCTGCCGCTTCATTTGTCCTGACACTGCAGGTGTTAAAATGCTTCAAATGCAACTTGAGTGCTGTTGATGAATATTGCCCAGAATTAACTGATAAACCACCAAAACAAAAGCTAGTTAACAACAATTTACTGGTCTTGGGAGCACTTAAATTAATATTCTGATTTGGCCATCATATAGGAGAGTCGACCTGAATCCCTAGACATTGGGTCTTGATGAGAAATCATATCGGTGCAATTGACAAAACCCTCCAACTGAAAAAATCCCTACTCAAGATGAGTGGCAACTCATCTCTCCTATACACTCCAAGTTGTCATTCCAAGAAATTTCCCAAGTACAGGGTGAAATCAAATTCTAACCTAACCTAACAACCTAACCTAACAACCTAACCTAACAACCTAACCTAACACAACCCAACCTAACACAACCCAACCTAACACAACCCAACCTAACACAACCCAACCTAACACAACCCAACCTAACCCAACACAACCCAACCTAACCCAACACAACCCAACCTAACCCAACACAACCCAACCCAACACAACCCAACCCAACACAACCCAACCCAACCCAACACAACCCAACCCAACCCAACCCAACACAACCCAACCCAACCCAACCCAACCTAACGAAAAGCTAAAATTTGCACCAATCTGGTGTCTTAAAAGTGTAATCAGTTGATTGCCATCTGGTGCCGCTGTTTTCAGAAAAACTTCATTGGTTGAACCGTCTCTGCTGGATCAGTTGGACCTAATTTAGACACCCCTGGTCTAAGGTGTTCTGGTGCCAAGTGCCCATGTACACTATGTCTAAAAATAGTTTTTGACCTTCAGGACAGAAGTCAAGTCTAGTAAACTCAAGTTCCAAGCTTGAACCCTATCTAGCACCCACTCTAAGGACTACAAAATGGATGGGTGCTCTGAATTATGAAATGAAACTTACAAGAAAAGTACAGCAAGTAGCGTTATGATTTATCAATGTGTACATACCGCGGTAGTTACGTGGCCCATTGTACCAGCGGGCAGTGCACTGGCGCCTGTGGTGGCACTGATGCTGTTTGGGTGGCGTATGTGGACGGCTGGCCCACTCGCGACGGTCACCACCGGTTTAACGCCCTGCTGTTGTGGCTGGACCAGGGACTGCTGACTGTTTAGTAAAGACAGTCGCAAGGCCGGGAGGCTCTTCTGTAAACGGGCAGACAGGAAGAAAGATGTAAGAATAACAAAACAAATATAAATATCAAATTGGGAGATATGTGGATTTTCATTGTATACATTAACGTGTATGATGTATTACAATATTGGTTCCAAGACTTTTTTACGTAAGTAGAGGTGTACTTTATATGTAAATTCTCTCTTTCGTTCCATGATCCTCAAACAACTCCCAGCTAAACATTTTAAAATTGGTCAAATTATCCCAAATTTGTATGAAAAATGTGAGGAAACACACAAAAATGAAAAAAATGTGAGGTAATTATGTATTAATGTCTTAAAATAAACAAAGCATGTCAAAATGTGCCTTGCACCACTGAAATATCTCCCTCCGCGGCCACTATAGATGTCATACCCATGTTTGTAGTACATTTTAGACTTTTACGTGTGCCCTGTGTGTGTGTGTGTGTGAAAATATGTGCCACGTTGCATTTGTAGTTTTTAATCGCTTAATAGGGGAAATTCAAAATAAAAGAACGGATAAGGAAACTTTTGGGAGGATTTTGTAACTTGGATCTTTTTCGTATCTCAAGTCACTCATTTGCATATAACAAAAATTGTAACCTGAAACGTTCTTATCTCGAGGCATTCGTAAGTAGAGGTATGACCGTAGTGTTATATCTCAATGTTTTGCTTTATTTCTGACACGCACAGAGCAAGTATATCCGCCAAATTTTGGATGCCAGCGCCTTAACATTGCATGACAACATGTGTTTGTTCCCGGTTGGGGCGTTGGGCTGCCTTGATGTGACGCTCATCATGCTTGGCTGGAGAAACCTGGTGGCGACTGGCAGGCACGGCTGACGGGCACACTGTCACACGCAGTCACCAATCAGGCCGGAGGGGGTTGTCTTTTTGTGTATATATATGCATTTGGCATAGCCTTGAGTAGGTTTCAATGTACAAAATAATTTTTTTTTTTTTAAAAGTGGTACTTTATTGGGTTCAAGTCGAGAAAAACAGGAACAAGTTTTTCTCAAATTAAGATATGGGTACTCCTGGGGGTCCAAAAGCTTGGGGTTTTGCAATATACTTCATTTTTTTGGGTAATGTATTGCGATATCAATGTGATCACATGATTATCAAAAAATTCTAGAAAATATGTTGCCGTAGTATCTAGAAATCTTTGTCTCAGTCAGAGTTGAAAGGTCTTGAAAGGGGTAATGATCCATAAAACAACTCAATATACCAAACAAAGGCTAGGAGCAAAACACTGTAATGTCAAAAAAATGTATTTAGTTGTGCATGAGTGTAGAAATGTTATATGAATGTAGTTCAGAATCAAAAAGTAGCATGGTTCAGCATCCCACCTTAAGAAATGGCACCAGGTAAGGCTGTGGTGACGACTTAAGCTCAGTCTGCAGCCGGCTAGTGAACTCTTCTGGCTCAATCTTGGCATCCTAACATTTTGAAAACATGCCACAAAAGCACAAACACAATGAAGCACACTTCAAATGAGGAATAGAAAGTGATGTAAAGCTCGGAGACTATAAATTCAGCGCTCATCCTGTTTTTCCTGCAGGCAGAAACTGCTTATTATTTATCAAATACAAAAAAAGGAGGGCAGGAAGTTTTAAGAGGTTTGGGGGTGACATCTAGAGGTTTTACTGATCATTGCAAGATTTTTAAATCTATAGCGCTATTACAAATACTGAAAAAAATGAATATCAGTCACATATAACTAGACTTTTATTAAAAATTCAATACTGTGAAAGCTATTTAAATAGTGACGTTTTGATCTGATATGGCTATTTTTGTAGTATCGGATTGTGTCAAAAGATCTCATTTTGTTCTCACCAGTAAGTCTTGCACCAAAGCCTTGACGTTCTTGGAGGTCTCCGGCGATGGAGAATTGTGCGATGCTAGCTTTATAAGCGTGGCCAGGAAGTTTTTACACTTCTTTACATTCTCCTGCATTTCCTGTAACAACAAAAACAACGATAGATATAATAATAATCATTTGAAGGCAACAATGGTGACACTCAAACATATACAAGTCCTCATTTTCAAATATCAGAGTCTACCTTTTATAAAAGAAGGAGTGGTAGGGAGGAAAACCAGTTCTTAAAGGGGATGTGAGGAACCCTACTAATTAGTGGACTGTAATGCCTTGTAGTTTTGATATGATGGTACAATACAGTATACGATTAGTTTTTCGTACATTAAAATATGCTGTGTAATGTTTTGCTTTACTCTATTATGTGATTCTGGGCAGTTATGTTATGCTACATCTTGCTCCAGTGTTTTATAACATGCATCTCTCTGTTATATGATTGTTGGCAGTTATGTTATGCTACATCTTGCTCCAGCGTTTTTAATAACATGCATCTCTCTACTATGTGATTCTGGGCAGTTATGTTAAGCAACATCTTGCTCCAGTGTTTTTATAACATGTATCTCTCTATTATGTGATTCTTGGCAGTTATGTTATGCTACATTTTGCTCCAGTGTTTTTATAACATGCATTTCTTGATTATGTGATTCTCGGCTGTTATGTTATGCTACATCTTGCTCCAGTGTTTTTAATAACATGCATCTCTCTATTATGTGATTCTCGGCATTTATGTTATGCTTCATCTTGCTTCTGTGTTTTTATAACATGCATCTGTGTGTGTATGTGTGTGTCCTTGGGTTGGCTTTCCTCGTGTGAATGTACTAGAGCAAACGTGCATGGGCACGTGTGAGACCCTTTGTCTACGGCCAGCTGCGAGATGGGTTCGGGGGGCTTGTGACACAGACAGCCTGCTGGCAGCTGTGGCAGTACTTACACACACACAGAGACAGTGAGAGAGAGTGAGTAGAGGGAGAGGGTAAGGTAAGGATTTTTCTAAGAGGAATATATTATGACTTAATTTAATATTATTACAAGGAATCAGAACAGTTTTTTAGGGAAAAAAATATGAATTGAAGAATACAGCCTTATATTTGACTTTTAAAAGTGATCAACAATGGATTATTATAAGATTAACCGGGATTTAGGTTGGGTGAATTTCTTTTTTTTAATTTAATTATTGGTTTTGTTAAAAAATTGTATGGACTATATTTGTTTATGGAGGGGAAACATTGGAATATGTTAGTTTATATTATTTTGTTGAAATATTTTTTTGCTGATAAAGCAAGAACTTTTGAAAGAATGGGCAAAAATATAATGTAAAGGAAGAAAAGTTGTGCAAAGTCATTTAAATGTAGCTCAAGTATATATAATGTACTTTATCAACTATTCAAATTGGACAAATGTGAAATATTGCTGGGTGGATGAGTTTGTTAAATTATTTTAAAGTAAGTTCTATCATAGATAAGTAACTTTTTTCATTTAAGAACGCCTAATTTTGGATGTTATAAAAATATTAGTTATATTTCATGTATAATATGTTGAACTGCTTAAGATGTTGATCTAAAGAATTATCAGAATTATTAAAAAATAAGAAATATTAAACGAGTGACAGCATTTTTTTAAAAATACAATACTTTTTGCTACTTATACAGCTTAGACATTTCTAACATAGTATATTTTTCGAAGCCAGTTGACCAATTATAATCAATAATTTAGAAAATATAAAAAATAATACATGCTTAAAGTCAAATTAAACTGCAAAGGCGTATGAAATAAATGTGGTTTTTTTTCCCTTGATAGGAAATCTTGGCAGAATTGTAAGATTTTGCAGTGATGCAGTGAGAGAACCTGGGAAACGACAGTAGCCGCAGGGGGCGCGGTGATGCCCGTCGTCTGCGGGGGATGTGAGACGACCTGCACCGGCGGCGCCTGGGGTGCCGCAACCACGGGGGTCTGCGGCGGAGCCGTCACCGCCACGGCCGGCGCCACGGGGCCCTTCTGCAAAGAGACGAGAGAAGGGGAGATAAATAGGACGTGACGCTTGGCTTGCAGCAAGGCCACGGAGAACAGGAGGCGGGCGCCGCGGCACTCCTGTCACATCCGCTGTATCGACTTCTTGGACCCCCGCTTAACACGGTGCTTTTCAAAACTACAGTTCATGAGCGATAGCTTGGGGTCCCAAAATAACGTACAATAAATGATCATACTTTGGAGCAACGCAATGTGAACTTTTTTAGATGCTAACGTCATCCTATGCTTTTTGAATGGGAGAGCTGAAAGCTATCATTTGTTAGCACTTCCAGAAAAGCTGCAATCATTGACATGTAAGGGGGGGAAATCCATATTTAGATATCTAGCCCTCCTTATACTCAATGACATAGAGCACGTGTCAAAGTGGCGGCCCAGGGGCCGAATCTGGCCCGCCGCATCATTTTGTGTGGCCCTGGAAAGTAAATCATGAGTGTGGACTTTCTGTTTTAGGATCAAATTAAAATGAAGAGTATAGACATATATTAAATTTCCTGATTTTCCCCCTTTTTAAATCAATAATTGTCATTTTTTATCATTTTTTTCTCTTTTTAGTTCAAAAATCAGTTTAAAAAAATCCATAAATATATTTTAAAAAAGCTAAAATAATCATTGTTTTAGATCTATAAAAAACTGAATATTCAGGGCTTTTAATCCAGTTCTTTTAATCCATTTATAATTTTTAAAAATCTAAATATTATGTCTAAAATGGTCCAGCCCACGTGAAAATCAAGTTGACGTTAAATCTGGCACCCCTGCTCTATGACATAGAGGAACCTATGGCTCAGGAGCCATATGTGGCTATTTTGATGGTTGCCTATGGCTCGGGAACCGTATGTGGCTATTTTGATGGTTGCCAATGGCTTGTGAGCTATATGTGGCTAACCTCTCATCTCATCTTCTGAACAGCTTTATCCTCACTAGGTTTGAAGGGGTGCTGGAGCCTATCCCAGCTGACATTCATGTATTTTGACATTAAAATTCTGAATGTGGCTCTCGAGCAATACCATTTGAAAATATGTTGTACAGTAATACCTCATTTATCACAGTTTAAAGATTCCAAGACCAGTTATTATGGTTTCTATTTAATATTATTTGGACTTTTAAAAACCTCTCTGTACTATTATTGAACAAGATTGTTTTTTTAAAGTACTCTTTTACAGGAGAATAATTATTTGCTATGAAATCCTATGACGGTGAAAAGCTGTCAATCAAAAGAGATGGCAATTAAGACAATATACAAACTAAAAGAGTTTTCTCACTGGGCGTAGCGCAGGACAGGAGGTAGCAAAGGAAGAAGAGGAAGAAGAAGAAGTAGAAGAAGAAGAAGAGGAGGTGGTCTGCAGGGCGGGACTGGAAGGAACAGGAGAGGGAGATGGAGCCACCTTGGCTGGGGTCAGAGTGCACTGTCTGGTGGCCTGAGAGGTCGCTGGAGACTGTCACAAGGAGAGGGTGGAAAAATTGTCAGTCATTTTCATATACAGGGGTTTTTACGTGGAGCCTCATAACCATCCACTGAGGAGCTACCGATAACAAATGCGGATCTGATACGTCAGCATTGTATTAAGATGGAGGAAAAATGCACCTTTTAGGGGTATTTATTTTATAATATTTCAAAAGTGTATTTTCTGGAGTATAAGTCGCACTTTTTGTAGTTTGGCTCAGCGTGTGACTTATTTTTTTTTTTGCTCTGAAGCCAAACAGCTTGCCATATTGTGCTTTTGACATAGTTATTTAAAAAAAATTCTGAATATGTTACATTAACAGGTGCCTGTTTTGTCTTTTGTTACCTATTTTACAATTTCAAAACAAATGGCTGCATTTTAAGACCATATATATGTACATTTATGTGTATGTATATATGTATGTATACATACACACACATACACGTACATATATATTTCAGCAAGAAACATTTCTTTATATATTTACTTATATATTTATTTATGTTTTTACTTTTAATGGTTTTTAGTTATTTATATATGTATGTATTTACATATATATTTATTTATGTTTATACTTTTTATTGCTTATTTACATATATATGTATTTATTTTTATACTTTTTATTGCTTTTATTTATTTATTTATTTTTATTTACTTGTATTTATTTGTTTTTACTTTTTTGTTGTTTTTATTTATCTATTTATTTATGTATTTACTTTTCATTGTTTTTATTTATTTATTCACTTATTTATTACCTATTTATTTATGTTTAGACTTTTTTATTGTTTTAATTTATTTATCAACTTATTTATTACCTATTTATCTATGTCTAAAATGTATTTTTCTGTCTGTATTCTCACCGTCTTGCTACTGACAATGAAATTTCCCAAATACGGGATGAATAAAGTTATCCAATCCAATTACTTTAACGCGTAATGCTTCTCCTGTCCCCCAAAAATACAATTTATACTCCCGTGCAACTTAAATATGTTCCCCTTTTCATTATGCATCATTTTGCTTTTTCCCATTCATTGTGCATTCTTTGGCAAGTGCGCCTTATAGTCCAGAAAATCCGGCAAATTAAATGTTCTTATTGCGAAATCTAATAATATTTTGGTACACGAAATGTCACATTACAGCCCATAAACACAAATACTGAACATAAAAAAGTAGGATGCATTGGAGGAAGGGATTTTTTTTTCATCTTCGCTAAAAGTTTAGCAAGACACAAAAGTGCCCACGGAGGTTTTGCGTGAATGGTGCGGGTGGGGGTTTTTCTGGAGTGGGTGGGGCCACAGGGCGCATCTCACCGGCAGCATCGCCACCTTGTCGTTACGTCTCTTTCTACCTCGCTGTTGCGCGTTTTAAAATAATCAAGCAGCCGGCTGATGAATGATTGAGGAGGTTATGGATGGAAGGAAGGAAGGAAGATTGTGACGCCTTCCTCTCGGAGCCTGGGGCATCCGAGGAAGACTGACAGGCCCGACAGCTCAGGGAATAAACATCGTACCCTTTTATTTGCACTCCTTCCCCACCCCCAACTTTTATGCTTTTCCTGGCAAGGGGGGCAATAATGTTAATTTGTCAACACTGTAACAACGTGTGAGGGGATGGCAGGCAGAAATAACAAAAATAATGTATCATTGATGACTTTTATGTATAATGCATTTCTTCTATTGGTGTGAAGTCATTACACAATTGGATATTCAGCTGTTTTACTGCTTGGTGAGATAATAGAAATAGCTAAAATTGACTTTTTCTGCTCATAAGTGGTGAGACTAAACTTTTCTATTTTATTTTTAATGAGTTAACAAAATTGTTTGTGTTATAAATTTCAGAATAGTGAAATTAGGTTTTTTTAATACAGCTTTTGAATGCGTTCTAGAATGTAAACGAAAAAGACGGATGGAGCATTATGTAACAAATAAATATGAATTATGATTTAAAATCAGATTATTGCCCATTATTATTTTTGATTTTGTTTAAATTATCATTAATATCTAATGCCTCATTTTGTGTGTACAGATATAAGACATATGCTTCATTGTGATATTATTGTCATAAAACTAAAATGCAATAATTTAAAAAAAAAAAAAAAATTATAAAATTAATAAATACATTTTAGAAAATTTAGAAAAAAAATAAATACATTTACAAACAATTAAAAATATAAATAAATACATTTTTAATAATTTAAAAACAAATAAATTACATTTTAAAATTTTAACAGAATAAATAACTGCATTAACAATATGCAATATCTTAGATTATGCAATATTTTAGAATTACTTTGCCTGGACGTGACTTTTTAAATGACTTATTGTTTTTATTGGGGAAAAACTTACTTTGTGGAGTAGCACCACTAATTTCTTTACCCAGCTGTTGTATAATGTCATTAAAGGTTTTGATGATTGATTCAAATAAGCATAAAAGCATAAAATAAACACAAAAAATGTGTAATATCTAATTTACACTATATTATGATGAATAATTAACTTGCACCCTCCACAAACATTGAAAATGCATGAAAAATCATAGACGGTAAAATGCTGCCCTCCAGTGTTGGACTTGTGTCATTACAGATACTACATTTAAACAGAGGAGTGCAAAGGGCCCATATTATGTTTGTTTAATTGACTTATTAATACATTGTACACAAATGTGCGTTTTTCTTACATTCTACCACCCAATCAAGTTTGAATTACCCAACAACAACAAAACTGAGATTTTTTATGAACTTTTTGCACTTGGGTAATAACCATAAGGAATGTTAACAGTGTCTGGCAATTAAGAATATTGAAAATGTATTTGTTTTTACGTTACCTGAGGCGTGGTGACTCTGAAGGAGGCGACCGTGGTGGGAGTAGCGGGCCGCGGCGAGATGTTATTCTGGGCTTGACCCTGAGCTTGGGCTTGAGCCTGCGCCTGAGCTTGAGCCAAAGCCTGCTGAGGAACCAACACCAGCTGGCCCAGCTCCGTCCGTACCAACACCATACCTGAGAAAACATGGGGGTATTAATTAGAGGGAATTGAATCGAAGCCATTGGTAAGAAGCCATGGGCACTCTCAATTTAACATATTTATTTGAGGATAACGCGCACCCGTGTATAACGTGCACCCAAAATTCGTGAGTAAAAAATTTGATCAATTTTTTTCCAGTTTTTCTCAGCTCACACCAAGGATTACAACTATATATATTTTTTATAGAACAAATTCTATATATTCTATATTTTCTTTAGTGTTTTACACCATTGAGAATTAAACCAAAAGTTGGACTTTTTGACCTAAAAAAAAAGAATTTCCCAGTTAGAAAATTCATTTTTTTTGTAAAATGTGGACTATATTAAAAAAAGAGCACGGTAGGATCCTAGAGTCGTACATTTGCAATTTTTTCTACCAAACCGCATTCAAATTAAATGTACGGTGTGGTCTCCATTTTATCCGACGCCAAACCGCATTCAAATTAAATGTACGGTGTGGTCTCCATTTTATCCGACGTTAACGGACAAACTAACTAAAGCGCACACACACACACATTCTAAAAAAATAGTAATATGTATAGCTATATAGATAAGATAGCTAGCCAGTTGTAGGCTAGATGTTACCAAAAATACAAGTTGGGGTTGGCTGTCCCAATTTGGCTTCATTGGATTTTTATTGTTACTGTATAAGGCACATTGACATTATTTTCCCACATTTCTCAATTTTGCATGATTAGAATTAAAACCTCAAGAGGAAAATAAACAATTCATTCATTTTTTGTAAAAATGCTATATAGCTTAGATCACTTAGATTTTTTGTCGAGTTAGTTTAAAAAATACAAATGTGTTGTTTTCATACATGTTGCTACAGTCAGGGGAAAAAGTGTGTGTTTATGTGGCACCTTACCAGACGGTATGGTAAACCCAGGGGGAAGTTGGATGGTGGTCTGCTGCTGAGGTGGTCTCACGATGAGCTGGGGTGCTACAATCCTCTGTGGAGCAGCCAGACCAGGTCTGACCTGGGTCTGCGGGGTCTGTGTAATCGGCGAGGGTGCGGGAGGTGCGACGGCGGGAGGTGCGACGGCGGGAGGTGCGGCGGGGATCACGGTGGCCGCCATGGCGGGCCGGACCGAGGTGATTGTAGCGGTCACCGACGTGGTCTGACCACCGACGGAACTCGGTGTCACCGGGGTGGCCACGACGGTAGCCGCAACGGTGGCCGTGTTGGTAGTTGTCGTAACTGTGGTGGTTAACGGTTGAGTGACCGTGATGGTGCTGGGGGTGGGTGTTGTTGTCATGGCAACGGAGGACACAGTGTTAATAACAGTGCTCGTGGTGACAGGTTTGGGCTGGCATTCACTGGGAGTCACTGTAGGCTCGGGGGCGGGTTTAGTGTGGTTCTCCTGCGCGGGTGGCGAGGGAGCGGCGGGCGCGGGTGAAATGACGGGGGAGGTCCGAGCGCCCTGCTGGGTCAACGCCGACAAGCTGGTTCCGTTCTGGGCGATGCTGGCTACGATGTGACTTGGGAGTCGTTGCAAAGCGATGGTGGGGGTACCCCGGTCTAGGGCGATGGCGGACTGACCGGCGGGGATGCTGGCGTTGGCTAGGGTGAAGGTTGACGTGTTGATGGCGGGCGTGCTAGAGGGTCGGGTGTCCGCCGGGTTATCGTCCGTCTCGTCGGCCGGGCTGCTGCCGCTACTACTGCTACCGCCGCTTCCTCGGGTAGTCACGGCGGCACCGTTCAAAGTCTTAATCCGAGCCGAGGCGCACCGACGTAGGGTGATGGGGCGTCGTTTGGAAGCGTCCGAGTGAGGCTCACCTGTGGCGGTGGTGCTGATGCTGCTGTTCGGCGGGGAAGTTGACACGCCGGACGCGGGTGATGTTGTGATGGATGCTCCATGTGATGGAGAGCCGCTGCTACTGGAGGCGGCAGCGGCAGTGGCGGTGGTAGTGGGATCACTGGAGGAGGACGCGGTGCAGCCCTGGGAAGGAGCTGTGACAGTTTTGTCCGAGCTACTCTCCGTAGAGTTTAAATCCTGGCGCACGTCGGTTTTAAAACGGCGCCCTTGTTGTTGTTGATTTAATGTTGTGGAGCCCACCGGAGCTTGTAGTGTTTTCCCCAAGTGATGGTTAGCAGGAGCAACTGAGCCAGAGGGGCGATTTTCCTCGGTTTTACTCGTCGAGTTACTCTGACCAGCAAGCTGGGATTCTAGCGAGCCCACCAAGTCACTCACAGCCTTCTCATCCACCTCGGAAAAGAGCATATCTTCCAGGGGGTCGGAGGCGCCCGCCATCTCTGAATTCTCCGATTGCTGTCTTTTTACTTTTACTATGCGCATGCGTGTTGCTAGGCATTATGGGAATGAATCTGACGTCATTCGACATTTTTCTGGAGGGAGACAAACTGTCCGTGTTCCCGGATCAATTTTTGTTCTGCAATTATTAACATAGTTGAATCATAAACATAATAGTTAACTTGACATTTGCACATGCTTATAATGCGTCTGTGTTTAAAAATATATATATCGCACCGAACCTTCATAATTCGCCACAAGCTAGCGGACAGAATGGGGGCAGGGCGAAAAGGATCTCGTGAAATCTCGCGATAAACAAACATTTAAAACCTTTTGACTTGTCTCATTTTTTTCCTATTTTGTCTTAATATATTTGAAAGAATATCATTTCAAAAATTAATACTAACATGTGTAAATGAAAATATACTAAAGAGGGAGCGCTTTAGTGTAAACTTGGGAAGCCAAGTAGCCTCAGTTCCCATAATCCTTTGCGTGGGCGAAAGTAACCAACACGGCCATGTCGTGTCGTAGAATTCAATTTGAGAACGGACGAGAGAAACTAGCTTCCTAAGATTTTTCCGGATACATTGACTTAAATTTAGAGTCCCTTGCTGTGTTATTTTGACGTTTCTCCTAAAAGAGAATTACTTACAGGTCGTATCTTGTGTTTGTTATTGAAGAGAGGCCAAAATGAGCGGAGGAGGAACGCCGTACATTGGTAGCAAAATTAGCCTCATCTCCAAGGCCGAGATTCGCTATGAAGGAATTTTGTATACCATAGACACCGAAAACTCCACTGTAGCCCTAGCTAAAGGTAAGTATAATCATATAAACTGTACATTTTGCTCCCAAAAGTCGTCTAAACGAATTATTTCGGCCACATTCTGGTGCAACGATGACAGCGTTATTTCTCGTAGTTAGCCAGCTAGCTTACCTGCTAATGCGCGTCCTTTGTTTATGTTGTTGGCGCTGGTTTGTCGTTTTAAAAATGCCACAAAAATTCCAAAGTAGTAAATGTGGTCTCCACAAGCATTTTTAGAAGGAATTCAACTCCATCCCAAACGAGTTGTGAATAAATCTGGAATAACGTTCCCACGCTTTATGATGTCACTTAAAGCGTCGTGATTATTTTGTTATTTCTCCCCACAGTTCGCTCATTTGGAACCGAGGACAGGCCTACGGAAAGGCCAATTCCCCCTCGTGATGAGGTCTACGACTATATCATCTTCCGAGGCAGCGACATTAAGGACCTTACAGTATGTGAGCCCCCCAAGGCCACCAGTAGCCTGCCCCAGGACCCGGCCATTGTCCAGGTGAGCCACTTAGGCCAATTATCAATTTCCCAGGTGCTACCAATCAAATGGAGGACGGCTGATTTAACCCCTAAAATATTTCAAAATGGCCATCAAGTATTTCAGTGCTTGACAAAAGCTGCTCACAATGAATAGAATGTTTCTTACCATCCGCGGTGGCTGAAACGCGGGTGTATAGTTGATGCGGTTCAAATAGTTTTTGCATTGTGATTTCAGTCGTCCCTGGGATCCAGCGGCAACACGGCAGGCCCGTCGTCGTCATTCCAGTCCGCTAGCCCGTATGCCCCCTTCAGCAGGGCCCCGGTGCAAACCTATGGACAGTTTGGGGGTGCACCAATGAGCGCACCGCAGTTTGGCGCACCCGGAGGTCAGTAATTTTGTTCTGTTCGATGCAAAACACCAAACTCTGGATGAATGACAGCAAAAATGTTACGTGACTGTAGGAATCATGTAAATAAGAGCTTTGCTGTATTTTCTCGCATATAAGCCGCCCCACGTATGAGCTGCACCGTTAAAATTGCCTTGAAATCGTTGAATTTTACAATTTATCTCATATAAGCCCAATATAAACTAAAAGCACAGTGTCATCATCATAACGAAGTTAGTAAATTCATCCTGTAATGTTTCTTTTCTTACTGCAAAACTGAAAATAACCAACACATAGTAATTGTTCATTTGTCATGCCTACTGGTGAAAAAGAGTATAGCAGCGCCGTAAGTCTTGTGCGCATATAAGCCGTACCTTTGATTCAGTCTTTTTTTTTGTTGGTTTGCACAGGGCGTACCAGTCCCCAACTGGACACTGTAGCAAAGGCCACACCCCTGGATCAGGGCACGCAGGCTCCCGTCTCGGCCGCCCCGGCGCCGACACTCGGGCAGAGGAGTCAGGCGACAGCCCCGGCGCCTCGACCTATCGGTGCGTCCGTTGGCAGTCAGAAGCCTCCGGACCTCCTGGAGCAGAGAAAGAATGATAGCTGGAAAAAATCATACGGTAAGTTGGAAAAAATGGTCAAAAACTGTACTTTAGGTTGGAAATAACTCTATGATGGGAAAAAACTACTTTAGGTTGGAAATAATTAACTATTACTCCATGGTGGAAAAAACTTTTGTTGGGAAAAAAAAACTACTTAAGATTGGAAAAAATACTGTAGGCCGAGAAAAACCTAATACTCAAGGTTGGAACAAATACTGTATAGAATTCACTTGTTTTTTTCTGCTATTATTAAAAAAAATGAAGTACATCAAAATCTACACTGAAACTCGTAAGCCACTCCTGTTACTAGGTTACTATAAAACTAACATTTTTAAAATAGGGGTGACCCTAAGTGATGATTTTTCGATTACCGTGGCAATGTCTAGTCTACATTAATAGCGATATTCGAGGGATTACTGTACTCAAAGTTAACCATCCACTTCAATGCTTTTCAGCTCCAGAGCCACCGAAAATGACTCACATGGACCACGGGCACGAAAACAGGGACCCTAACAGGCGTCAAGGAGGTATGACAAACTTGTATGCCGATCGAGCGAGGCAAGTTATCTATCTGTGGCTGTGGATTTAATGGGTGGGCCCACATGTCGACAGGTGGACCCCCGGTGAGACGCGGGCGTGGGCGGGGCAGCCGCAGCCGAGGGAAGGTCAACGTGCGACGGGACGGCTTGATGAAGTTCGAGGAGGATTTTGACTTTGAGACGGCCAATGCTCAGTTCCACAAGGATGACATTGACAAGGAGCTGCAGACCAAGCTCAAGTTGAAAGGTGACACTGGAAAGTGCCCGGCGGGTCGTGGTATCGTTTGAACGTTTTTGGGGGTTTTGCAGACGACAAGGTGGAAAAGACGCCCAATGGTGAAGAGGCTGACTCGGAACATCCAAGCGCGGAGGCACCCGCAGCAGCAGCAACAACGGCGACAGCGGAGGAAGAGGAGGCCAGTACCACCGCCATCCCTGCCTGTTACTACGACAAGACCAAGTCCTTCTTTGACAACCTGTCCTGCAACGACTCCAAGTAATTTTAGCCTTTATTGCATCATCAATAGTCCATTTTTTTAAATAATTTATCCCTTTTTAAAGAAATAATAATACATTAATAACAAATCTTGATAAATCACTCAAGTACTAATCAAAATTTGGCTAGTTTCTTCTCTATTTGATAAAAAATGAATTCAAGAAGTTCACATTTTGCGTTATATTTACTAAAAACTGTATTCTTTGTTTTTTTACCTATATTTTAGTAAAGCACATGATGGAGGATTCACTAGGTAAGTGTCACATTTCTTAGTTGTCCGACTTATCTTTTCCTCACATTTTTGCTAATTTTTGCCATTTTTTTGGTTGGCTGGCCAGAGAGCGAAGGTCCACCTGGGCGGAAGAACGGCGAATGAACGCCGAGACATTCGGCATCCCGCTGAGGCACCACCGCGGCCGGGGAGGCTACCGCGGCAGCCGGGGCTACGCTGGGCCCCGTGGCGGAGGCCGAGGACGGCCCGCCAGCAGGGGATCCTTCGGACAGCCACGAGGGGCGCCGCCGGGTTTCCGGGGCGGCTTCAGAGGAGGCCGGGGAGGCCGAGAGTTCTCCGACTTTGAATATGCGGTAAAGAAAGCTCCAATCTAATTGCCTTTGGGGGGTGAACAGGGTTGGTTGTCACAATTTTTAATGTTTTGGTATACTTTTTAAATGTATCCACTGATTTCTTATTGGGTATTTTTCCCTAAAAACCTTTGGAAGTTATTTTACGAAGGATTTAAAAAAAAAAAAATTAAAGAAAACATTAACAATTAACAATAATTTTGAGCAAAAAAGCCATCTGGTGATAACAATTAGTACAAGTGTGACAACCAATGTTGTTCTCCCTTAAATTTGGTGTAAAAGCACAGTTTAACTAATGATGATGTCATTCCAGAAGGACAACAAGGTGGCAGCGTAGTCCCGCCCACCCCTTTGGACGACGACCAATCGTAGCTCTTTCTACACTTATCTCGAGTCCCGACATTTGCCAGGAAGGAAAAAGAGGCGCCGGCTTGTCATCTTTTTTTTTTTTTTTTGTTCCCCTCTCTCCCCTTTCCCTTATTTTGTTGAATTGTCAGTGGTGTAAATAAGCAAAGTGGGTCAGTTTACCAACTGCGCTTAGATAGCTTTATTTCTTCGTCTTTCAATTTGTTTTACTTCTAGTAATGAACATGGCACATGGAGACGGTCTGAAGGAAACCAAATGTAAGCGCGTTTGTCGTTTTATCGCAAACTATTCGAGGGCACAATTTGTTTTACACGTCACATTATTCTCGCTTCATGATTGGCTAAGAAGTTATAACACACTTATCTCACCACCCAAACATGTTTTTGCATCTCTTATGACTCAGTTTGTTAACAATTTGACCTGGTTAACCATATCTGATAACAATATGGGACATCAAATGCTTGCTTAATTTGGTTCGGAATGTTTTTTCTCCAAAAATAAGGTGTTTTCAAGTAGTTAGATGCATTTATGACACTTTCTACAAGAGTTTTATAACTTTTTAGCCAATCATATACTGCGAATAATAACATAAGCATGCCTCTTTAAACATTTTGTGCACCCGAATATTGTTTGCCATACACCGGCATGACAAACCACAAGTAGAACTTTGTGTTTCCCCCCCAAAAGCGCTTCTAGTGGTTCGCCAAAAGTTTGCAATGTTCTCCTATGTCAGACACAAAATGGTTTCCAAGACATCTTTGTGAAAAGTTTGCAACATTCTCCTATGTTAGCCACTTGGACACAAAATGGCTTCTAAGACATCTTTATGTGAAGCCCTTTCTTTAGTTTTCTCTCAAAAAAAGGGGATGGGAACTGGATATTTGATACGAATGACTAGTTCTGTCTTTTTTTTTTTATTCTTTTCCCATCCATTACGGCTCCATGTTGTATTTAGGGAGTGCCTTCAATGTGGGATAAGGATGAGGGTGAGGGAGGGAATTTTCTACTGCTCTCCCTTTAAATGTTGATGCTTTCTAATTATAGCAGAGTAAATAAAACTGCACTAGGAGGTGGTGAACTTTGTTGCAAACGTGCTGTTAACGTTGAGCGCGTAAACCCGCATGATCGCTGTTGATTTTCAAACCAGCCTGAACCGGATTGGGAGAATAAAACCCACGAAAGAACCATCCGGATATGCTTAGTTTTCAGAAAAATTTGTTACTTCTTTCAACCTCCTGGAACATTTAGAAAACCAAGGAAATGTTTTTTTTTTTGCCCTTGAGAGTATCATTAAAAACTGAGTTTTTACATAAAGAAAAAAAATAAAGAGTTCAAAAGAGTAAAATATGTCTTTGGGTTTCATTTTATTTAAATGAGTTTGAATTAATTTGTTCAACTATATATGTACAAAATGAACAATCTTGTAATTTCAATTCAATAATATTTGGGAAATATGTCTATATTCCTCCTAGTTTATATTCTAATTTGACAAAATTGAAGCAGAGTTTGTTTACACCATATTCAAAATGACAATGCAACTATGCCAAGATGAGCCAATTAGAACAGCCTGTTAACCACCTGTCAACTTTTTTTGTCAGGGAACCAACTACATTTTTAAAATTATTGAATTTGAAAATATAGCCTGAATTGCAGCCTACTCTATTTGTCCGTTTTCAAATTGGGGAAAAAACCCATTAAACTTACTGAAGTAAGGCAGAAAGAAAAATCCACTGCTTTAAGATGGCCGCTGTTTACTAACGATGCCGACTTTGCACTTCGAGTTCTATATGGCTTATCTGGTCACAACTAAATGGCGAAAAAAATGACAAAAACAACTTTTTTAAAACATCAATTGTCTCCCAAAACCACTAAAAAAGAAAGACCTCCAACCAATCCGCGCTGTCATTCTTGAGTCTGATGTGTGTTACCACCCCTCACCAACAGAGGGCGACATAGCCGTAAAATAATTACTATAAAATTCACTGAAGAAGAGTACGCCAACGTCATGAAGTAAAAAAAAAACCCTCTCACAACAGAGTCAAATGTCGATCGTATTTGTGCCTCAAAAGCTGCGTGGCAATGCCAAGATCAACCAAGAAACGATACAAAGGGCAAGTAACAGCTATGAAAAGGCTACTTTTCTTCATTTGTTAATCTGTTTGTTAATTTTAACGTGCAATAACAAGAAGTGCTAACATTAGCCCCTAAATAGCTGCTTTTCCCCAATGTAAACACAGACTGGCATTAGCCACCGCACTTTCGACTCATTTTGATGATTTTATTTTTATATTTTCAGCTGTTGGACGAAAACGACCAATTTATACGATGCATCGTAGAGTACATGCAAAAGGGACGAGCCGTGGAGTGTGTCAAGTAAGTCCGAAAATGCTATCTGAGTTCAAATTATTTAAAAAAAAAAAAATGGAAGAAAAATATATATAGCAGATCTGACCAAAAATAAAGTCGTGAAATGGTTATAAAAGTCTTTCACATGTAATTTCTTGATGATTTTTAACAAACAATTTAGGCAGTTAGATTGTGGGATAATGTATTGAATGGATTTGAATGCTTTTATCATTATACAAGTATATTTTAAATTAAACAAAATATGGCCAATAATTAGTGATTTACATTGCAATCTACCATATTTTCTCGCATATACGCCGTATTTGTTGTTAAAAATGACTGAATCGATGGTACATTTATATGCAAACAAATTGGACTTGACATGTGCAAAACTGCAAGGTAACAAGGTCATTTATTTCAAAATAGATTAAAGATAAACAGATAAAACGCAAAACAAAATTAATATTTGACATATGAATGAAATTCAAGGAAAAAAACTTACATGTGGCTGCCATTCCTTGCTCAGGGTGCTGCCATCTTATTGTAGACATGTTGAAAAGTAGAATGCATCAGACACTTCCTGGTTGTGCTGATCACGTGACCTTCTTTGAATCTGTCTACATGCAGGCAACATGCTATTCTGCAGACAATCCTTTCAATTCATAGAGTATTTCAAAAATACCACGTGATGATTTATCTTTCAAAATAATACTTGTATTCCCTATCGAAACAATGAATATGGAGGTGGAAATTGTGAATTGGGGGGCGTCTTATACCAGACAAATTGTAAAACTCAACAATATTAAGGACATTTTAAGGGTACTGCTAATAAGAGAAAATACAATAATTGAGAAAAGTTTAGTTGTTTTTTTAGCCAATGAAACTAATAATCCATGATTAACTTATTCTTTTAATAAAAGTTGCCATTATCACTATTTTTTAATACATATATTTTTCCCTGAAATGAATGCATTACTCTCAGCAATCATATGGCGCACAGTAAATAAAATCCAAACGTTTTTTTATTTATTTTTTTTACACATGATGGCGCTGTTTACGCGGTAGCCAGTGGCATTAGCTATATTATCCACTTTTGTGTTTTACAGCATGTTTTACATGAAAAATTAGAGGGAACATTGATCAATCCAAATGTTTGATTGTGCTTACATCATCAGATATCAACAATTCCTGCACCGCAACATCGTCTATCTGGCAACCCTGGCGGATGCCAGCCCTGACGACGAAGCGCCTTCGACATCACTAACGACGTCTTGGCCGATTGTGACATTGTGAGGATAAAATAGAATGAACGTTTTGGAGATACACGTCTCACTGAAACTTATTTTTAATCTATTTTTTTTATGTTGTATTTTGCCGCAGGGCGACTAAAGACGTGTGCGTTCCGGCAGAAACGACAAATTCAGAAGTTGTTACCGGAACCCTGCCTCATCAGTCATATTGATCATGTTATTTAACACCATTATGCCTCATTGAATTTATTTATGCATTAATGTTACTATTCGAAGGATTGTGTGAGTCATTTTGATGGCAGGAAAAAACATTTAATGCTATGAGAATTGAGTGGAAATTTGTTTAATTGGAAATTTTATTATTTTATAAACCGGATGGTCAAAAATAAGGATAAATTGTGATTTTTTTTGTCAAAATTAGGAAATTTTATAATTTTACAAAGAGGATAGTCAAAAATAAGGGAAAAATTGTAATTTTTTTAAGTTCACAAAAAGATTTTATAGCTAAATTAAATTATGTAGACTGAAAGGAAAAATAGATTAAATATAATAGAAAATAAATTATTGCTGATAAAACATAAACCAATATATTATCCCAATTTTTGATCAAACATGAAAATATTTAAGTTTATATTCCCAAAATTGACATATTGTATACACATTTAAACCAAACATTCCTCCTATTCCAATTTTTTTCTTCTCAATGTGGCCTAAAAGTGAAGAATATTGTCATTTATTTTTGGAATGTTGATAGAAAATGCTACCTCTGTAAATACTAAAAAAATAAACATCTTTCAAGTCAGAAGATGAACAAAATAGACAATTGTCTTGCTAGTTATTTTGTTTTGTTGTTGTTGTTTTTTGTTTGTTTTTTGCATGGCTGGTAAAGACAGCAGCCGGCGGCCACGGTAGCTTTGTCCACTCTTGTTCGTTTTGTGTTTTTGCTGCTTTTATATTTTAATGATTTGATGATTCCATTTACTTTAATTTTCTTTGTACTTTGTGCTTTTGCTTTGCAGTTCTGTCTAATCAACCTCTTGCTACTGCCACAATGTAATTTCCCGAATACGGGACGAATAAAGTTATCCAATCCAATTTCAGGTCTGTCTGAAATTTTAACTAATATCAGGCCTTGATTACCATTTCAAAACATTGACATCGCTATCCTTAAATAAGTGGTTTTGCTGTGCATTTGGGTCAAGTCATTTTTCATGTGGAAAATCCACACTTTTCCAATTTCCTTGCTGGTGTATGGTTCCACAAAATATTATTTCCTTATGAAGTCATCTATTCTTTTATGTGTAATGTTTCCAGCTACCTAATTCTTATTTCAGTCGATGTAATAAATCAGACTATCTCAGATTGTGAGGAGGAACTATCACCGGGCGGGACTGGTCGCCAGCAAATTGCAGGACAAATGCATGAAAATTCACACTGGTGGAAAATAGTGATAGCACTTTCATTTTGCATCTTGTTTGGGTGTCTGCTGTAATTTTCCTAATGTATTAAGAACACATGCATGAGTTTTTCCTGGAGAAAGCGCTCTGATTTACATGATCTCAGCAGAGATGACCATTTGCTGTTTCAGCCTCTCTCTCTTAGCAGTTCCATGTCTTAGCTAAGTAAAATATAAAAAGTAAATATGTTTACCAAGGTTGTTGTCATTTTGTGTATTGCTGCAGGATATTTATCTGAAACGGCTGAAGCGTGTCAGGCTGAAAGACGGTCTTCCCAGTGTGAATTGCTTTTGAAATATGTTTGTTATGAGATTGGGCTGGAATCCAAATCATGGCCGCAAGCAAATAGAAGCTGTGAAGTGCGAGGACGAGAATTTCCAAGATTGTTTGATGATGTCATCAAAAGGTTTCTCAACAACATCACCAGAAAAATAAACTCAAGTAACCTGACTTGGTGGCTGGGCCGGAGAGTTCGAGGAGATAATCTGGATGCCTCAACAGGTGAGGATGGAACATTTTTGGGCTTCTCTTTGTCAACAAAATAATAATAATAAATCAAGATATTGTGAACATAAGATACAGTATTGTTATAGAAATACTACAAAAGACCATAAAAGTCTTTATATCTATGAAATTTCGGTGCTCGGATGTTTGGTCCCCGGTCTTTTGGTCGCCGGTCAAATGGTGACAAAGAGTTGACTGTTAAAACCAGCCCTCAAAATTATATTCATGAGAGAGAGTTTAATATCTAAGTACCGTTTAATATTTAAGTACATTTGACCGGCGACCAAAAGACCAGCGACCAAAAGACCAGCGACCAAAAGACCGGCGACCAAAAGACCGGCGACCAAAAGACCGGCGACCAAAAGACCGGCGACCAAAAGACCGGCGACCAAAAGACCGGCGACCAAAAGACCGGCGACCAAAAGACCGGCGACCAAAAGACCAGCGACCAAAAGACCGGCGACCAAAAGACCGGCGACCAAAAGACCGGCGACCAAAAGACCGGCGACCAAAAGACCAGCGACCAAAAGACCGGCGACCAAAAGACCGGCGACCAAAAGACCGGCGACCAAAAGACCAGCGACCAAACGTCCGGTCACGGAAAATTCAATCAAATAGACATACTCTGAAGAAGTTTGGAAAACATGACAGTAGCCCTAAATAACACCTTCATATGAAATTAAGACATACAGAATATATTTGTATTAATAATTGAGAAGAGTAGCCTGGTGAGCGACTGTTTGTTTAATGGGTGGGCTTCTCAGTTCTGAGATTGAGGATTTGTTCCCAGACCCAAGCCCTTCTTTGTGGGTTTCCTCCGGGTATTCCGGTTCCCTCCCATATTCCAAAGACATATGGTAGACTGGTTGGACACTATAAATTGCAGCTAAATAGGAGTGTGAGCATGAATTGCTGTCTGTCTCCTCGTGCCCTGGGATTGGCTCAAGCACCTCCCGCAAACCTTGTGAGGATAAAGCTGTTATCAGACGAAGGTGCATTGCGTCCATGTAGATATCGAGAAAGCCTATCACAGGGCACCTAGAGAGGAACTGCAGGAAATGTATGATAGTTGTACTACAGCAGTAAAGTGTGCAGTATTAGTGAGAAATGAGATTGGTGGTTTTGGGGTGGAATTGCACCAGGGGTCAGCTCTGTGCCCCTTTTTGTTTGCCATGGTATTGGATAGAATGAGAGATGAGATGAGACGGAAAGTTACTTGGAATATGTTATATAAGATGATATTGTGATCTGAAGTAGGACCAGGTAGAAGAGAAGTTAGAGAAGTGGAAGTCTGCTTTAGAAGGAATTAGGATGAGCAGGGGTGTAAAATGGAATAAATCTGTGTAAATTAGATGTACACCATGGGAAGCTAAATGGACAAGATGTCAAGAAGTTAGAGGGCTTCAAGTAGTGAGGGTCAACTGTGCAGGGTGATGGAGAACATGGGGGGAGGGGGAGAAAGTGAAGAACCATGTTTCCCAAAGACAGCCCTAAAACACCACTGCTCTAGAGGAGATATCCATGGAGGAATCGTGAAGAAGCTTGGGAAGAGTTACAGAAAATGTTTGGCCTTTGTTATTGCCAACAAAGGGTACATAATGGCTGACAATAATGGAAAGTGTCTGTGTGCATGCTTAAGTATCTGAGTATATTGTTACTTCCAAAGATGCTGCGGGCTGCGTGTATGTAAAGCAGAATCCTTTTCAGCTTGTCGTATCGTCAGCTTGCGACCAGAAACGAGGCTTCCACTGCGCCTACAGTAAGTTTCTTCTTATTATTATGGAGTTTTATAAATGTCATCCTAGTTGGGTAAACTTTCCTATCCAAAAACCTTTGTTTTATCATTTTTATCTGTTTTTTTAATATAAATCTGAACAGGTTTGGAGCAACCGCACATCTCATGGGTGAGACTTTGATTTACTATGCTGCCAGTAAGAAGTTAAGTCACAATATATAATTATAAGATGCTTTTGTTTCTGGTTACAGAAGGCTTCAACGTCCAGATTGCGTGAGTGAGGCTGCGCAAAAAGTCGGCAAAACTCGAACAGAAAAAATAGATACGTAAACTGTATCTTTATTGCGTGACCCCCTTTTCCAGGATATAAAAGGAGTGAACACCCAATGGCTCCCCATATTCATAACATTGGAAACCTCTTATGGGTGAGTTTGCTCATTGGTTACTGTTACAACTCCCCCTGGGGTAGTGGACTTAGTTATATTTTATTTACAATAAAGTCCAGAAAACAGACTACGGGATAACATAGGGGAAGCACGAGATATGAGAGTGGCACCCTCAAATAAACACGGTAAAACCCCCTCCCAGACAGACATGAACACCCACAAAATACAGGAAATAAGACCGAATGATGCCACTGTTAAACTGATGTAATAAAATCTAGACAGGGGAATAACTATGTGTCTAAATGCACAAACTATATGTATACCCCGGGGTGTCTAAACTTATCTCAAGACCCCCTATGCAACCCAAAAATCATTAACAACACATACAAAATATAACAGGGAGTAACGTACTCACAAACCTGAAACTCAGCAAGGCATCAAGGCTTCAAGGGCAAGCTGACATATGAAAAGGGTTCAAATAAGGGCCGGAAGTGAATCTTGATTGGAGGAGGGATGATTGGGGAATTAATTACAGCTGTGTTGGCCTGGGCAGGGATTTGTCACAGGGGGTGGAGCCACAGCTGCAGGTACCTGTAAAGAAAAGAAAGCACACACCTCCTACATAGTGTGTGTCCAGGCTGCCAGCCGTAACAGTTACCATGGACAGTATTAGTGATCCAACCCAATTTAACTGAGAAGGGGCCAATGAAGGTTCATTCACCCCCTCTCAGTCTATGTAGATTGGGGCGTCTAACATCGTACCTGGCTTTAAAAGATGAGCATTCTGGGAAAATCCTCGCAGTTTAAATGAATTAGACGCCTATCAATGGCATGTAATCTTAAATACAATGACAAAAAAAATAAATTTAAGAATATTAGGGAAATAATTACTATATTACATTTCTATTTAATTCATTTCAATATAATTGATTTATTCATAGAACGAATGTATTTATAATTCAATCAAATGATATAACATGTGTGTGTAAGCTTTTCAGTGATCAAAAGTTGTAAATTGCTCCCTAAACGGTTATAGTGAAATGTTTGTAGTGGCCATTGTCCCTGGAAGGGTTAAACAACTCTAATTTAAAATGTAAAAGTTTTCAAATGTTGTCTTGTGCTCTCATTTATGATTTACTTGTCAAAGGAAGCAGACAATGAAATTATGCGAATGGAAACAGAGCCAGGAGAACCAACAGATGAAAGCAGGGTGAGCACCACCGATGCCATTTATTTTTCTCGTTCACACCTGCTTTGTTCAGCTTTACATCAACACATTATTTTCTTTTGTTTCTCCGTATATAATACATACCTTGCACGAATTACCCGTGACAGACTAGTGACTTACCGTCCAGCAAAAGGAAATATGTGCATAACCACTTAAGATTGGGATTTCCAAACATTTGGGCCACTTTCAGAAAAATCTAAGGATGTGCTTCCCACATTTTTAGACATGCAACAAATTTCCAACACTTATCTTTAAAAACAATTGATGTACTTGCACATGAAGAACCTCCTATAACTTCTACCAACAACCCAATAAACGTGCCTCAATACTAATAATACTACGATTTTTGCTTCTCTTTCTAGGCACCTCCCTTCAGGAAACTTCCTTCAAAAAAATTACTACAGTAGTTTGCCCTTAGATACGGATTTATTTGGGCTTGTGTGAGTTTTCCAGTTTCCTCCCACATCCCCAAAAATCCAGGATTTGGTTGAACACTCTAAATTGCCCTTAGATATGCAAGTGAGTGGTAACAGTTGTCCGTCTACTTGGCCACCCATTTATAGGGGGGGGGGGGGGGGGGGGTCCCCTGCGAGGTACGAATAGTTGCTGGGATAGGCTCTAGTACAGGGGTGTCCAAACTTTTGGATTCATTCTTTGAACCATTAACCTTAAATACAAATTAACCTTTTGGGATTTTTTTAAATTACAAATGGCATACTTTAACTTTTACATTTTTTTTTACATTTAGGTTTTTACCGAAATGACAAACCACAAAAAATTAAGAAAACTATCAAGGATATCTAAGTTCATGTGAAACATCACATATTATTCACTATTATATGCTCACTGTAGGAACAGTGCTGAAAACAAAACAATGATCACTGCATATTCAAACTGTGATTTTGACCATCACAAAAAAATAATGAACTCATGTATTTTATACTGTGGTCAACAGTGCTGGCGGGCCGTGTATTATTGATTTCATGATAGACGCCACGGGCCGGTAAAAATTTGTCCACGGGCCTTAATTGGCCCGTGGGCCGGACTTTGGACATGGCTGCTCTAGTACCTCCTGTGAGGATATACAGTAATGAAAATGAATGGATGGAATAAAAACAACATTGTACAAAGCACATGTTGATGCATTCTATTAAGAAATAAGGATGCAGTTGTACCTGAAAATGGAAACATGAAATGTTCTTTTATAGTTCGACAATGATTGCAAGACACTTCCCAAGTTGGATGACTATTTGCACACACCTGAAAGGAGCATTATTATCCCCCTAATAATTAGTAAATTGGTCTAACTCTTCACATATAGCCTAAACATTCCCAACCTCCAAAATTGAATGTTTGACTAAAACCATATTTTTTGTTTTGTTTGTTTCTTTCCTATTACCTGGAACCTACTCCATTTCCAAACTGTTTATCGTCACATATAGGTCGCAGGGGGTGCTATCCCAGCCAACTATGGGACCAAGCTTGGGGACACCCTGAATCAGAGGCCAGCCAATCACAGGGCGGATCTGAATTACTAGATAGGAATTTATACTTTATGTAATACCTCCTGTTTTCTGTTACAGGACAATTTTATTATGTACTTGTTGAAAGGTACTAAAAATTTGACACCTGAATTTGCTGTTGAGAACATTGACATAATGACTCGCATCATCACCAGCAGCATTGGCATCCTTGAAATCTCCATGAACAAATGTAATATTCGGAATAACCCTACAGTAAGTTTCAGAGTGCGTAGGGGGTTTGGATGGGAGATTGTTATTGGAGTTAAGTATGTTTCGTTGCCTCCCTCAGTCTCTTTTTGAGGATGTGATTGACATTTTTCGGACTATTTCAATCCTACTGGGTTCAGCGACATCCGAGAGAATTGTCATCAAGTCCTCAACGGGTACAATCTATCACAGCAGGTTGGTTCTGACTTTCATAATCAACTTCAGATAAAAGGAGAATTGCACTTGCACACAAAAATTGAATTTGTGCTTTAACTGTTTCTACTCAGTCACGAACCTGAAGATCTCAGTCATGTCATCCTGGGCTCTGTGGAAGATGGCGAGTTCATCATAATGCCCTCATATTCTGTTCTTCAAAGTCATATTAGACAGTACAATAAAATCCACGCTCAGGTGTTTGCACATGCCATTGGCATCCATGTTTTTTCATTATTGTTGACGCGAGCGCCACTTTTAATGATTGTTTTGCCTATTAGATGGCCACTTTCATTTTGAATCCCCATCCATCTGACGACAACATCTCCGGAAAGGTGTGCAGCCTTTTACTAAGTGATGGAAATTCCGATGTCGAATTGACCAATCTTACAGAGATGATCGAGGTATGTGCCTTACCTACTCCGCAAAACTGATTTGATGGAAATTCCGATGTCGAATTGACCAATCTTACAGAGATGATCGAGGTATGTGCCTTACCTACTCCGCAAAACTGATTTTTACCGTGCACTCTTTTTTGTCTATCTGAGACTCTCTCTGAATTTCCAAATATTCTCAACAACAAGAGGTCCTGGCAGATAGAATATCCTGGATTTATCACTGGAATACTGATTTAAGCCATTGGACTGATCAAAATTAGCAGTTAAATGAAGAATGTTAGGGTTAGGGTTGGGGTTAGGGTGTGTTTAAATACAAAATGGTTAGGGTTAGGGTATCTTTAAATACAAAATGGTTAGGGTTAGGGTTAGGGTTAGGGTGTGATTAAATACAAAATGGTTAGGGTTAGGAATAGGGATAGGGGTAGGGGTAGGGTTAGGGGTAGGGTTAGGGGTAGGGTTAGGGGTAGGGTTAGGGTTAGGGGTAGGGTTAGGGGTAGGGTTAGGGCTAGGGTTAGGGCTAGGGTTAGGGGTAGGGTTAGGGGTAGGGTTAGGGGTAGGGTTAGGGGTAGGGTTAGGGGTAGGGTTAGGGGTAGGGTTAGGGGTAGGGTTAGGGTGTGTTTAAATACAAAATGGTAAGGGTTAGGGGTTAGGGTTATTGTTATGGTTATGTTTAGGGTGTGTTTAAATGCAAAATGGTTAGGGTAAGGGTTAGGGTTAGGGTGTGTTTAAATACAAAATGGTTAGGTTTAGGGTTAGGGTGTGTTTAAATACAAAATGGTTAGGGTTAGGGTGTGTTTAAATACATAATGGTTAGGGATAGGGATAGGGGTAGGGATAGGGATAGGGATAGGGATAGGGTTAGGGTTAGGGTTAGGGTTAGGGTTAGGGTTAGGGTTAGGGTTAGGGTTAGGGTTAGGGTTAGGGTTAGGATTAGGAGTTAGGGGTTAGGGTTAGGAGTTAGGGTTAGGAGTTAGGGTTAGGGTGTGTTTAAATACAAAATTGTTAGGGCTTAGAGGTTAGGGTTAGGGTGTGTTTAAATACAAAAAGGTTATATAAATGGTTATTATAAGGAAAAAAAAGATGTAGTACCTTTTGTACAATCAATCTAGATTATCCATGAATCATTCCAAATGACACATTCCAAAAACAATAAAACTCATATCTAAAGACAATCTCCTTAACATAGGTAATAATAAAGTATGCCATTCCTTTTTTTACAGATATTCATGCCTCGCCCTATGCCTCCGAAAGTTATTAACCAGACTATCATACTTGAAGAAAACACAAAGATATTGACTACAGTCAATATCTCAGACCCCACTATGACCATCTTAATCAGAGTGCAGCCCAGTGGAAACATGTCGTTGCGTCTTACGCTCTCTGAAGGGTCACCTCCCAATTCCAGTTATTTTGCCAACAGCACCATCCTGAGCCAAAAAGGTACCTTTGCTCTTTTCATTGACTGTAAAACTCAACAAATCACAAAAAGTAGTAGTTATTTTAGTGTTCTCTATCACAAGATTCAGACAGTGAAAAGTGAAGTCATATTTTGAATAGTAAAACTTAGAAATGAATTTAATTGCAAGTCATCTCAACTTTTGTTCCTTTTGTTTCTTTTCTTTTTATTTATTTTTATTTTTATTTTGCTCAATGGCTATCTTCATCTGCTTTTCATTCCTCAACCTTGCCAATCATAAGAGTAGTTGCTGAACCGTATTTTTTCCTTGATTTTTTTTGTGTCAGATAAAATGAAGGACATTCCTTTTGCTCAAACAGATTGTTGTCAAAGAGGAAAAGCTTCATCGGGTATAGCAGGGGTCGGGAACCTTTTAGAATGAAGAGAGCCACAAATAATTCATATTTTCCAATGTTATTCCTAGTGAGCCATACTACAAATTTAAAAGTCAAAATATATACATGTAAATGAGTACCTTTTCAATTTTTTTTCTCATTTCACCACTTTAAAAGTGGAAAAAGAAATTAAAAGATTCTTATGCTGTTGCCAATCAAATGAGTGGATGCATTCCAGAAGAGTCTACAGCGAAAAAAAAAAGAAGATTAAAGCAGTTCTAGATGTAGTATCTCAGTTCTGTCACCAGCGGTTTCCATATTTTAGCTCACAGGTTAGCAAAGAGCTAGATGCACTCATCAAAAGAGCCACAGGTGGCTCCTGAGCCATAGGTTCCTTTCCCCTGAGCTATAGTGAGCTATAGCTTGCATGACTAAGAGGGACTCAGGTACATTTTATCATTTTTTTTTGTTAATTAGTATACTGTATGGTTACTTAGTCATTTATTTTTTCAAATACACTAGCTCCATTCACATTGTTTTACAGATTATGTACATATATGGAAGCAGTTCAATTCCAAAAGTCAAGAATACCCAGGTTTTGTCAAAACGTCCATTAGAAGAGATATAATTGAAACAATGTTCTCTTGTTGTTTTAATTTTTTAGCCGTAAAATCAATTTATCCTATATCTGACATTATGAGGAATATTTTGGTGATCTTGCTAAAGACATTTTCCAAACTAACCTACTTTTCATTTTTATCTAATTGCAACTGTTTATGGTTTCACTAAGAAAATTGAGCGAGTTATTAATTCTACTTGCCAGCACAAACTATGTATTATGCAGCTTTAAAGTAAAAAATTCAGTGAAGCTATTGATCATGCACTTTCATATTTGATATGTCTGCTTACCAAAGATGGCTATCTATGGATCATAACCCCAGAGATTATACAGTATTCAACTGGGGCATGGTACATTAGCAGTGAACTCTTCAATTCAACATGGGAGCCAGACATTTCCCTTACCATCACTACTTTTATTACCAAGTGCATGTACTGGAGCATAGAAGGACAAGCATGGCGTACAGATGGTTGTCAGGTGAGTTTTTATCAGCCAAATCCTCCCTATAAAAAAAAATAATAATAATAAAACATACAGAAATCAATCTGTGAGATAATGTCTTCTTTCTAATGTTTACCTTGAACCCATTTTTCTTGTTCCTTACTCTCTCAAAGTCTAAAAACGAAAATATAATTGTAGGTCATTACAGATTGACTTAGATTTTCGAGTCAGAATTTCACATGGCTGCTAAAATGTCATGTTATGTTGTTTTTGCATCCAGGTTGGGAAGCAAAGCACACCAGGGCAAATTCATTGTCTCTGCAACCACCTAACTCTCTTTGGGGGTTCCTTCTTTGTGATGCCTAACCATGTGGACTTAACACGTACTGCTGAGTTGTTTGGCACTGTGTCTCATAACTACGTGGTGCTGTCACTGCTTTGTGCCTTCTTTGGCCTCTACCTGGTCACATTCCTATGGGCATGCTATGCTGACCGCAGTTCACTCTCCAGAGTGAGTTTCTGCATCTATAAAAAATCACAACCTTCCAAAGATGCCTATAAATAAATCAATATGCAGAGCTGCCAACCTCCGTCGACCCCATTTCAGGAGTACCCTTGCCCCATTTCTAGGATATTTCCAGGGTGAATGCGATTTACGCACAATCAATATAAAATGTAAAATAATATAAGTGTCGTACCCCTGAATTTACGGGGTATTGTATTTGCCTTTAAAAGACGGGTGAAATAATCAGACAGGTCCTTTGTGTTATGTTCAAGCCAACTTAGTGGAGTGTCTGACTACCCCGCTTTTATTCTACACACAGGTCTATGACCATTACGTAATCGCTGCGTATTTCGCGCGTACTCATTACGTCATAGCTACGTGTTTCGTGCACGCTTCGCGCGTCATAGCTGCGTGCTTTGCGCACGCTTTGTGTGAGTCCCTTTTTACCTTAACACCTGCACTAATTTATAACTTCACTTACTTCATCACCCTGTCACATAAGCATAAGACAATTAAAATTAAACATTTGTTGTTTGGTTTACTTAACGGAAAAACATAACATAACAACTTGGCAACTTAACATAAACAACTTGGCTTGAAAACTTACTAATACAAAAATGAAAATGCAGCGTGGCGTGGCGTCAAGAGAACGGCATGACAAACGTAAAAACTCAGGCGAACAAACCAGACGATCCGACAAACATTCAACAAACTCATAATGCTTAAATAGCCAGGAAAACAAACACCTAATTGCCACGGCTGATAACAATCATGACATCATGCCAGGAGGGGCAACCAAGCTACTCCTGACACTTGCATGTTGTGGAATGTGCAAATGTCTGTCATTCTAGAGACGGTTTCCACGCTGAAGTCGCACAAGATGAATCATTCGTCAGAACTTGTAAATAAAATGAGTTACAATGCATTCGTGTTTGCGAATTCTTACGGTTTACAGTGCAGGTGAATGAAGATGGCGGAAGGCATGTACTAGCAATGGTGTGAATTTTAAGCAATGGTTTGATAATTTTCAAATACAGTTGCTTCAACAAAAAAATGTAATTGAACATTTTGGGGGATTTCTAGAGTTTAGGGAGGTTGTCTGGAGTCCCAGAGTTTGCATTGCATTTCCGGAGAAACTCCTGAAATTCCGGGGTAGTTGGCAGCCCTGATTATGTATAAAGTCTTCCATGTGTACATGCTAACCTCTTCTTTTCCATAAATTTGTACTGCAATGACAATAATCAAATGTCAGAGGAAGATGACTCTACTGGAGGATAACCACCCGTGTGCACAGTACAATTACTTGATCAGTGTTCAAACTGGACAGCGCAAGAATGCGGGAACATCTGCTAATGTAAGCCTTGGTTACGTGACACACAGGTGTTTTTCATTGCCCTTAAATCGCAAATAATAAAGAAGAAATCAAGTACAATAGAAACATGAAACCTCAAATATATTTACTTTACTAGGTCACATTACGTTACCGTATCTTCCTTACAGTTCTGTAATCAAGGGTTTAATACACAGCTCCAAGTACAAAGATTATTTATCAAGTATAGTACATGCCCTGCTATTGATTGGCAAACGGTTAAGGATTTACCCTGCCTATCTTTAGCTAAGCTTGTGACCTTTATAAAGAAAATAAATACTGAAACAATCAATGGTCTCCAGCTTGCTAAATTTAATTTGTATGGGCTTTTCTGTATTCCTAAATAAATGATTTGTATTTCTCCTTAGGTCACAATGACCCTGATTGGATCTGAGGGACAAAGTGATGCACAGAATCTCACAGATCCTACAAAGACTGTGTTTGAGAGGGGGGCTGTTGACATGTTTCTCTCTGCTACTCCCTACCCGCTGGGGGAACTGCGAAATATTAAGCTGCTGCATGACAACTCTGGGGGTCATCCATCATGGTATGCGAAAAACATTAGGCTGGTAACTGGTGTGATTTTCTGCAAGATAAAATGCCTGCAGATCAAAATTTTCATGCCAATGTATTCCCCACCATGCCTTTTTGCTGAAGGGATGACTGGGCATACC